>NW_027309179.1:45341-48265 GCF_047496885.1 Scyliorhinus torazame | reverse complement strand
ACGCTGTGACGGAGGGATTTGGGCCTGACGCTGTGACGGGGGGTGGGGGGTGGGGGTTTGGGCCTGGCGCTGTGATGGGGGGATTTGGGCCTGACGCTGTGACGGGGGGATTTGGGCCTGACGCTGTGACGGGGCGTTTGGGCCTGACGCTGTGATGGGGGGATTTGGGCCAGACGCTGTGACGGGGGGATTTGGGCCTGACGCTGTGACGGGGGGTGGGGGGGGGGGGGGTTTGGGCCTGGCGCTGTGATGGGGGGATTTGGGCCTGACGCTGTGACGGGGGGATTTGGGCCAGACGCTGTGACGGGGGGATTTGGGCCTGACGCTGTGACGGGGCGTTTGGGCCTGACGCTGTGACTGTGCCCCCCCCCCCGCTGACCCCCCCCCCCCCGCTGACCCCCCCCCCCCGCTGACCCCCCCCCCGCTGACCCCCCCCGCTGACCCCCCCGCTGACCCCCCCGCTGACCCCCCCCGCTGACCCCCCCGCTGACCCCCCCCGCTGACCCCCCCCGCTGACCCCCCCGCTGACCCCCCCCGCTGACCCCCCCGCTGACCCCCCCCGCTGACCCCCCCCGCTGACCCCCCCCGCTGACCCCCCCCCGCTGACCCCCCCCGCTGACCCCCCCCCGCTGACCCCCCCCGCTGACCCCCCCCCCCCGCTGACCCCCCCCGCTGACCCCCCCCCGCTGACCCCCCCCGCTGACCCCCCCCGCTGACCCCCCCCCGCTGACCCCCCCCCGCTGACCCCCCCCCGCTGACCCCCCCCCCGCTGACCCCCCCCCCCGCTGACCCCCCCCCCGCTGACCCCCCCCTCCCCCCCCCCCCCCGCTGACCCCCCCCCTAATATCTATCAATCTCCGATTTCAAGTGGTTCGTTCAGCCTGACCCTTTCTCGCCCTTTCCCGCTCGCCGCATCCACCCCTCAGTCTGCCTCCCTCTCGGCTGGCTGATGCACCCCCACTCCTCCCTCTCGGCTGGCTGATGTACCCCCACTCCTCCCTCTCGGCTGGCTGATGTACCCCCACTCCTCCCTCTCGGCTGGCTGATGTACCCCCACTCCTCCCTCTCGGCTGGCTGATGTACCCCCACTCCTCCCTCTCGGCTGGCTGATGTACCCCCACTCCTCCCTCTCGGCTGGCTGATGTACCCCCACTCCTCCCATCCCATCCCCTGATACCTAAAGCGGGGAGGCTGAATGCTAGCGAGCTGGATTGGTGACCTGCAGTCCCTCCATCATCGCAATAAGCAAACCTGTTTTGAAACTGTACCTTGGTAACCTGGTGGGAAAGCACTGAGTTGTGTGACAGTGACCAGAGACCAAAGACGACAGATTTCCTCCATCGTTGCTGAGTTTGTCAATAACTCCACTTGCCCTCTTCTGTTTCTGGGCTGGAAGAGGAGAAAGATTAGCCACAGTCCCCCATTGCATCCTTGAGAGACATGTAGGTTAGAGTATGTGCACATGCGTGTGTGCGCACGCCGCGTGTGTGCAGGTGTGTGCCTGCGCCTGTGTGTGCCTGCACATGTGTGTGTGCGCGCATGAATGTGTATGTGCGTGTGTGCATGCATATGTGTATGCGTGTGGGTGCACATGTGTATGTGTGTGGGTGCGCATGCACATGGGTATGCGTGTGCTTGCGGGTGTGCATCCACGTGCGTGTGCATGCGTGCCTGCGCACATGTATGCACATTTGTGCATGCGCGGGTGTGCATGCGCGTGTGAACGTGTGCGTGTCCATGCACATATGTATGCGCACATGTGTACATGTGGGTTTGTGTGCATGTACCCACGTGTGTGTGTGCACATCTGTTTGCTCGTGTGTGCAGGTGTGTACATGCGTGTGCCTGCGTGTGTGTGTACACGTGTGTGTGTGTGTGTGTGTACACGTGTGTGTGTGTGTACACGTGTGTGTGTGTGTGTGTGTGTACACGTGTGTGTCTGTGTACGTGTGTGTGTGTGTGTGGTTATCAGACTCGGAAAGGACTGTCTCTTTGTGGCGATGGTCCTCACAGTCCAATAGCCTGAAGGTGCTTGGTACCTCGGTTCAAAGTGGTGTAGGTGCAGCGCTGGCGGGCGATGACCACCCACAGGGAGTCGGCAGGAGGAATGCCTGAGAAATCAGGTTAATTGTTCACAGAATCGTGAGGAGGGTCAGGACTTAACCACATAGTGGCAGTAGCTTCATCACTGTCCCGGGAGTGTGGGGTCATCACTGCCCCGGGAGTGTGGGGTCATCACTGCCCCGGGAGTGTGGGGTCATCACTGCCCCGGGAGTGTGGGGTCATCACTGTCCCGGGAGTGTGGGGTCATCACTGCCCCGGGAGTGTGGGGTCATCACTGTCCCGGGAGTGTGGGGTCATCACTGTCCCGGGGGTGTGGGGTCATCACTGTCCCGGGGGTCCATCACTGCCCCGGGGGTGTGGGGTCATCACTGCCCCGGGAGTGTGGGGTCATCACTGCCCCGGGAGTGTGGGGTCATCACTGTCCCGGGAGTGTGGGGTCATCACTGCCCCGGGAGTGTGGGGTCATCACTGTCCCGGGAGTGTGGGGTCATCACTGTCCCGGGGGTCATCACTGTCCCGGGAGTGTGGGGTCATCACTGCCCCGGGGGTGTGGGGTCATCACTGTCCTGGGGGTGTGGGGTCATCACTGTCCCGGGAGTGTGGGGTCATCACTGTCCCGGGAGTGTGGGGTCATCACTGTCCGGGGGTCATCACTGTCCCGGGAGTGTGGGGTCATCACTGCCCCGGGAGTGTGGGGTCATCACCGCCCCGGGGGTGTGGGGTCATCCCTGTCCCGGGAGTGTGGGGTCATCCCTGTCCCGGGAGTGTGGGGTCATCCCTGTCCCGGGAGTGTGGGGTCATCACTGTCCCGGGAGTGTGGGGTCATCACTGTCCCGGGGGTGTGGGGTCATCACTGTCCC
>NW_027309179.1:0-45250 GCF_047496885.1 Scyliorhinus torazame | reverse complement strand
CTGTCCCGGGGGTGTGGGGTCATCCCTGCCCCGGGAGTGTGGGGTCATCACTGCCCCGGGAGTGGTGGGGTCATCACTGTCCCGGAGTGTGGGTCATCACTGCCCCCGGGGGTCATCACTGCCCCGGGAGTGTGGGGTCATCACTGACCCGGAAGTGTGGGGTCATCACTGTCCCGGGAGTGTGGGGTCATCACTGCCCCCCGGGAGTGTGGGGTCATCACTGTCCCGGGAGTGTGGGGTCATCACTGTCCCGGGGGTCATCACTGTCCCGGGAGTGTGGGGTCATCACTGCCCCGGGAGTGTGGGGTCATCACTGCCCCGGGGGTCATCACTGTCCCGGGAGTGTGGGGTCATCACTGTCCCGGGGGTCATCACTGTCCCGGGAGTGTGGGGTCATCACTGCCCCGGGAGTGTGGGGTCATCACTGTCCCGGGGGTGTGGGGTCATCACTGCCCCGGGGGTCATCACTGTCCCGGGGGTGTGGGGTCATCACTGTCCTGGGAGTGTGGGGTCATCACTGCCCCGGGGGTGTGGGGTCATCACTGTCCCGGGGGTCATCACTGTCCCGGGGGTCATCACTGCCACGGGAGTGTGGGGTCATCCCTGCCCCGGGAGTGTGGGGTCATCACTGTCCCGGGGGTCATCACTGCCCCGGGGGTCATCACTGCCCCGGGAGTGTGGGGTCATCACTGACCCGGAAGTGTGGGGTCATCACTGTCCCGGGGGTCATCACTGCCCCGTGAGTGTGGGGTCATCACTGCCCCGGGGGTCATCACTGTCCCGGGGGTGTGGGGTCATCACTGCCCCGGGAGTGTGGGGTCATCACTGCCCCGGGAGTGTGGGGTCATCACTGCCCCGGGAGTGTGGGGTCATCACTGCCCCGGGAGTGTGGGGTCATCACTGCCCCGGGAGTGTGGGGTCATCACTGCCCCGGGAGTGTGGGGTCATCACTGTCCCGGGGGTGTGGGGTCATCACTGCCCCGGGGGTGTGGGGTCATCACTGTCCCGGGGGTCATCACTGCCCCGGGGGTGTGGGGTCATCACTGCCCCGGGGGTGTGGGTTCATCACTGTCCCGGGAGTGTGGGGTCATCACTGCCCCGGGAGTGTGGGGTCATCACTGCCCCGGGGGTGTGGGGTCATCACTGTCCCGGGAGTGTGGGGTCATCACTGCCCCGGGAGTGTGGGGTCATCACTGCCCCGGGGGTCATCACTGCCCCGGGAGTGTGGAGTCATCACTGCCCCGGGGGTGTGGGGTCATCACTGCCCCGGGAGTGTGGAGTCATCACTGCCCCGGGGGTGTGGGGTCATCACTGTCCCGGGAGTGTGGGGTCATCACTGCCCCGGGAGTGTGGGGTCATCACTGTCCCGGGGTGTGGGGTCATCACTGTCCCGGGAGTGTGGGGTCATCACTGTCCCGGGGGTGTGGGGTCATCACTGTCCCGGGAGTGTGGGGTCATCACTGTCCCGGGGGTGTGGGGTCATCACTGCCCCGGGGGTCATCACTGCCCCGGGAGTGTGGGGTCATCACTGCCCCGGGAGTGTGGGGTCATCACTGCCCCGGGAGTGTGGAGTCATCACTGTCCCGGGAGTGTGCGGTCATCACTGTCCCGGGGGTGTGGGGTCATCACTGTCCCGGGAGTGTGGGGTCATCACTGTCCCGGGAGTGTGGGGTCATCACTGCCCCGGGGGTGTGGGGTCATCACTGCCCCGGGGTCATCACTGTCCCAGGGGTGTGGGGTCATCACTGCCCCGGGAGTGTGGGGTCATCACTGTCCCGGGAGTGTGGGGTCATCACTGCCCCGGGGGTCATCACTGCCCCGGGAGTGTGGAGTCATCACTGCCCCGGGAGTGTGGGTTCATCACTGTCCCGGGAGTGTGGAGTCATCACTGTCCCGGGGGTGTGGGTTCATCACTGTCCCGGGGGTGTGGGGTCATCACTGCCCCGGGAGTGTGGGTTCATCACTGTCCCGGGGGTCATCACTGTCCCGGGGTGTGGGGTCATCACTGTCCCGGGAGTGTGGGGTCATCACTGTCCTGGGAGTGTGGGGTCATCACTGTCCCGGGAGTGTGGGGTCATCACTGTCCCGGGAGTGTGGGGTCATCACTGTCCCGGGAGTGTGGGGTCATCACTGTCCCGGGAGTGTGGGGTCATCACTGCCCCGGGGGTCATCACTGCCCCGGGAGTGTGGGGTCATCACTGCCCCGGGAGTGTGGGGTCATCACTGCCCCGGGAGTGTGGAGTCATCACTGTCCCGGGAGTGTGGGGTCATCACTGCCCCGGGAGTGTGGGGTCATCACTGCCCCGGGGGTGTGGGGTCATCACTGTCCCGGGAGTGTGGGGTCATCACTGCCCCGGGGGTGTGGGGTCATCACTGCCCCGGGGTCATCACTGTCCCGGGGGTGTGGGGTCATCACTGTCCCGGGAGTGTGGGGTCATCACTGTCCCGGGAGTGTGGGGTCATCACTGCCCCGGGGGTGTGGGGTCATCACTGCCCCGGGGTCATCACTGTCCCAGGGGTGTGGGGTCATCACTGCCCCGGGAGTGTGGGGTCATCACTGTCCCGGGAGTGTGGGGTCATCACTGTCCCGGGGGTCATCACTGTCCTGGGAGTGTGGGGTCATCACTGTCCCGGGGGTGTGGGGTCATCACTGTCCCGGGGGTCATCACTGTCCCGGGGGTGTGGGGTCATCACTGTCCCGGGGGTCATCACTGTCCTGGGAGTGTGGGGTCATCACTGTCCCGGGGGTGTGCGGTCATCACTGCCCCGGGGGTGTGGGGTCATCACTGTCCCGGGAGTGTGGGGTCATCACTGCCCCGGGAGTGTGCGGTCATCACTGTCCCGGGGGTGTGGGGTCATCACTGTCCCGGGGGTGTGGGGTCATCACTGTCCCGGGAGTGTGGGGTCATCACTGTCCCGGGAGTGTGGGGTCATCACTGCCCCGGGGGTGTGGGGTCATCACTGCCCCGGGGTCATCACTGTCCCGGGGGTGTGGGGTCATCACTGCCCCGGGAGTGTGGGGTCATCACTGTCCCGGGAGTGTGGGGTCATCACTGTCCCGGGGGTCATCACTGTCCCGGGGGTGTGGGGTCATCACTGCCCCGAGGGTGTGGGGTCATCACTGTCCCGGGGGTGTGGGGTCATCACTGCCCCGAGGGTGTGGGGTCATCACTGTCCCGGGGGTCATCACTGTCCCGGGGGTGTGGGGTCATCACTGTCCCGGGAGTGTGGGGTCATCACTGTCCCGGGAGTGTGGGGTCATCACTGCCCCGAGGTCATCACTGTCCCGGGGGTGTGGGGTCATCACTGCCCCGGGAGTGTGGGGTCATCACTGCCCCGAGGGTGTGGGGTCATCACTGCCCCGGGGGTGTGGGGTCATCACTGCCCCGAGGGTGTGGGGTCATCACTGTCCCGGGGGTGTGGGGTCATCACTGTCCCGGGGGTGTGGGGTCATCACTGTCCCGGGGGTGTGGGGTCATCACTGTCCCGGGGGTGTGGGGTCATCACTGTCCCGGGGGTGTGGGGTCATCACTGCCCCGAGGGTGTGGGGTCATCACTGTCCCGGGGGTGTGGGGTCATCACTGCCCCGGGGGTGTGGGGTCATCACTGTCCCGGGAGTGTGGGGTCATCACTGTCCCGGGGGTGTGGGGTCATCACTGTCCCGGGAGTGTGGGGTCATCACTGTCCCGGGGGTGTGGGGTCATCACTGTCCCGGGGTCATCACTGCCCCGGGACTGTGGGGTCATCACTGCCCCGGGAGTGTGGGGTCATCACTGTCCCGAGGGTGTGGGGTCATCACTGTCCCGGGAGTGTGGGGTCATCACTGTCCCGGGGGTGTGGGGTCATCACTGTCCCGGGGTCATCACTGCCCCGGGACTGTGGGGTCATCACTGCCCCGGGAGTGTGGGGTCATCACTGTCCTGGGGGTGTGGGGTCATCACTGTCCCGGGGGTGTGGGGTCATCACTGCCCCGGGAGTGTGGGGTCATCACCGCCCCGGGGGTGTGGGGTCATCACTGCCCCGGGGGTGTGGGGTCATCACTGCCCCGGGGGTGTGGGGTCATCACTGCCCCGGGGGTGTGGGGTCATCACTGCCCCGGGAGTGTGGGGTCATCACTGTCCCGGGAGTGTGGGGTCATCACTGCCCCGGGAGTGTGGGGTCATCACTGTCCCGGGGGTGTGGGGTCATCACTGTCCCGGGGGTGTGGTGTCATCACTGCCCCGGGAGTGTGGGGTCATCACTGCCCCGGGGGTGTGGGGTCATCCCTGCCCTGGGGGTGTGGGGTCATCACTGCCCCGGGGGTGTGGGGTCATCCCTGCCCCGGGGGTGTGGGGTCATCACTGTCCCGGGGGTGTGGGGTCATCACTGCCCCGGGAGTGTGCGGTCATCACTGTCCCGGGGGTGTGGGGTCATCACTGTCCCGGGGGTCATCACTGTCCCGGGGGTGTGGGGTCATCACTGCCCCGGGAGTGTGGGGTCATCACTGGTCCGGGGGTGTGGGGTCATCACTGTCCCGGGAGTGTGGGGTCATCACTGCCCCGGGGGTGTGGGGTCATCACTGTCCCGGGAGTGTGGGGTCATCCCTGCCCCGGGGGTGTGGGGTCATCACTGTCCCGGGAGTGTGGGGTCATCACTGTCCCGGGGGTCATCACTGTCCCGGGGGTGTGGGGTCATCACTGTCCCGGGGGTGTGGGGTCATCACTGTCCTGGGAGTGTGGGGTCATCACTGTCCCGGGGGTCATCACTGTCCCGGGGGTGTGGGGTCATCACTGTCCCGGGAGTGTGGGGTCATCACTGTCCCGGGAGTGTGGGGTCATCCCTGCCCCGGGGGTGTGGGGTCATCACTGTCCCGGGGGTCATCCCTGCCCCGGGGGTGTGGGGTCATCACTGTCCCGGGGGTGTGGGGTCATCACTGCCCCGGGGGTGTGGGGTCATCACTGTCCCGGGGGTCATCACTGTCCCGGGGGTGTGGGGTCATCACTGTCCCGGGAGTGTGGGGTCATCACTGTCCCGGGGGTGTGGGGTCATCACTGCCCCGGGGGTGTGGGGTCATCACTGTCCCGGGAGTCATCACTGTCCCGGGGGTGTGGGGTCATCACTGTCCCGGGGGTGTGGGGTCATCACTGTCCCGGGAGTGTGGGGTCATCACTGTCCCGGGGGTCATCACTGTCCCGGGAGTGTGGGGTCATCACTGTCCCGGGGGTGTGGGGTCATCACTGTCCCGGGAGTGTGGGGTCATCACTGTCCCGGGGGTGTGGGGTCATCACTGTCCCGGGAGTGTGGGGTCATCACTGTCCCGGGAGTGTGGGGTCATCACTGTCCCGGGAGTGTGGGGTCATCACTGTCCCGGGAGTGTGGGGTCATCACTGTCCCGGGGGGTTGGCGGTGGTCGTGATACCTGGACCTTTGGGGGTTATATGGAAGATTGCAAATACAGTAAAAAGCACTTGTACGTTGTTCTCTCCTCTCGTCTCTCTCGGGTATTTTTGTTCCGCTTGTTAATCTGACCCAGGACGACTCTGCGCTGGAGTGCAGCATTGTCGCTCGCTCGCTCTGTGTGCGCGCCTCTCCACTGAAGTGGGAGGGGCAGGTATCGCTATTTAACTAACCTCTTAACTTTTTGTCCTTTTGTTATCTGGAGTTTGTAGTCTTTTTTTGGTTTGTATAATGTTAATTCTGACACTTTCTTCCCCCCCTTCGAAAACAAGGTGCAAGAGAGCAAATGTGAAGCCAAACCCTGGCCCCCTGCCGTTGGAACCCTTTGTGGTGAGAAGAGCTAGTTAGCCACACACTGCGCACAATGCAGTGTCAGCAATCCCAAAGTATTAGAGCTTAGTTAGTCAGGGACAAAAATCACTGGTAATGAAAAGAGTCAACAAAACGCTCGCTCGCACACTTGAGATTCTTCGAGATGACTTCGACACCTAAGTATTATTATTTTATCCGTACGTAAGCTGCCAAAACGAATAATTCTTGAAGTAAAAGGTTTTATATTTTTTTAAAAACGCAAATTAATTTGGTGATTTGTACAGTTTCTTTGGCTAGGGTTATTTTTTTTTCTCTCTGTTAACTGACGTC
The DNA here is from genome assembly GCF_047496885.1 of Scyliorhinus torazame. Lineage (NCBI taxonomy): Eukaryota > Metazoa > Chordata > Chondrichthyes > Carcharhiniformes > Scyliorhinidae > Scyliorhinus > Scyliorhinus torazame. Next base: position 39,172 of record NW_027309179.1, on the reverse strand, counting down.
TATTGATTCTGTTAGAGATTTTTCAGAGGGGGGGGGGGGGTGGTGGGCGGGGGGGGGTGAGCTAAACAAGGCAGGTGCCGGAAGCGCCATCACACGCGAGGATCATGGTTTTTTGAGACCCAACAGGGTACGCTCCCGATGAACCGGCCCCCCCCCCCCCCCGTCCTCGCTCGTTCCTGATTTCGGTGATTCCCCTTTCGGGCTGACCCCGTCCAGTCGAATGGGAGGCGTGGGGCTCGGCTGTCTCCTCCTCCTCCTCCTCCCCCCCCCCCCGGCGGTGGACCATTCGGCCCAGTCCTGCCTGTTCTGTCCCTCAGTCCAAGCCATCCTGATCGGAAGCTGCTTTTCCTTCCCTAGTCCTCAACGGCGTTGTCTCGATCTGCATGCTGGTTAGAATCCCCCCCCCCCCCCCCCACCCCTTCAGACAGGAACGAGGGCGGGGCTGTGACCTTAAACTGAGAGTTCAGACAAACGGGGACGAAATGGGGTTGCGGGGGTAACTTTTCAAACACTCTGGGAGTGTCGGAAATCTGAATCTTTTTTCCCACCCCCGGAAAAAAGTTTTGTCACGATGGAAACTTTGGAAATTGAAACTGTGCGTTCCCTGATTTGGGGATTGGGTTTGCTGGGGGAGCTGAGGTGGGTTAAATGGGTCTGAGGTGCCTGTTGGTCCAGTTGAATCCTAGCACGGGCTGGAAGGGCTGAATGGGCAGCCTCCTGTGTATCGTACTGCATGAGCAGCCCTGGAGTGGAGGCTCCCGACTGCAGGTTGAGACATTGACATTGGAGCGATAACTGTGAATAGTTTGTGCAGCAGCGGGAAGTGACTCGCTTTAGCACTGGGTGGGGGAGGATGTAGCAGTGTGGTCTCCATGGCCACACTGGGCAGCGAGGATGTAGCAGTCTGGTCTCCATGGCCACACTGGGCAGCGAGGAGTTAGCAGTCTGGTCTCCATGGCCACACTGGGCAGCGAGGAGTTAGCAGTCTGGTCTCCATGGCCACACTGGGCAGCGAGGATGTAGCAGTCTGGTCTCCATGGCCACACTGGGCAGCGAGGAGTTAGCAAGGGTATCATTTAATGCCATCGGGAGAGGAGTCAATATTGAAAATCCTCAAATTTCTGGGCCCCGGTTGAGTTGTTATCCTGCCTTGTTTAATCACTATCCCCTCTGGACAATCCCTGCTTGCTGCATGTATTCTATCAATCTTACTGCCAGATTTCTGCGTGCTGCAGGGTCTGATTGGCACTGACTACCGTTTATTTCTCCATTGAAGGTTCCGCTCTAAGTATCACCCGGATGAGGCTCTGAAGCGAAAGCAGGATGCTGACTATGGACTGCGCACGAGACTCAGTGTGTACTGCTACCTGATGGAGCACAGCTGGTTCGATGGGCTCTCGCTCGACATTGATAAGGCCAATATCATCATGAAGGCTTTAGACGCTGGTAAATGTTGGTTGTTACCTTGCTATATTTCTGTTGTCACCGCCTTCCCAGTCAGTTCCACATGCAGCACGGCCTATCAGCGGAAAGCTATGTCACCAGAGGCAGCCGCACTGTCAGAGGGACAGTACTGAGGGAGTGCCGCACTGTCACAGGGTCATTACTGAGGGAGCACCGCACTGTCAGAGGGTCAGTACTGAGGGAGTGCCGCACTGTCACAGGGTCAGTACTGAGGGAGTGCCGCACTGTCAGAGGGTCAGTACTGAGGGAGTGCCGCACTGTCAGAGGGTCAGTACTGAGGGAGTGCCGCACTGTCACAGGGTCAGTACTGAGGGAGTGCCGCACTGTCAGAGGGTCAGTACTGAGGGAGCGCCGCACTGTCAGAGGGTCAGTACTGAGTGAGTGCCGCACTGTCAGAGGGTCAGTACTGAGGGAGTGCCGCACTGTCAGAGGGTCAGTACTGAGGGAGTGCCGCACTGTCAGAGGGTCAGTACTGAGGGAGCGCCGCACTGTCAGAGGGTCAGTACTGAGGGTGTGCCGCACTGTCAGAGGGTCAGTACTGAGGGAGTGCCGCGCTGTCAGACGGTCAGGACTGAGAGAGTGCCGCACTGTCAGAGGGTCAGTACTGAGGGAGTGCAGCACTGTCAGAGGGTCAGTACTGAGGGAGTGCCGCACAGTCAGAGGGACAGTATTGAGGGAGTGCCGCACTGTCAGAGGGTCAGTACTGAGGGAGTGCCGCACTGTCAGAGGGTCAGTACTGAGGGAGTGCCGCACAGTCAGAGGGACAGTGTTGAGGGAGTGCCGCACTGTCAGAGGGTCAGTACGGAGGGAGTGCCGCACTGTCAGAGGGTCAGTACTGAGGGAGTGCCGCACTGTCAGAGGGTCAGTACTGAGGGAGAGCCAGTGCGGGTGTACAGTGCTGTACGCTCTGTGAGCCAGTGCGGGTGTACAGTGCTGTACGCTCTTGTGAGCCAGTGTGGGTGTATAGTGCTGTACGCTGTGTGAGCCAGTGTGGGTGTACAGTGCTGTACGCTGTGTGAGCCAGTGCGGGTGTACAGTGCTGTACGCTCTGTGAGCCAGTGCGGGTGTACAGTGCTGTACGCTCTGTGAGCCAGTGCGGGTGTACAGTGCTGTACGCTCTTGTGAGCCAGTGTGGGTGTATAGTGCTGTACGCTGTGTGAGCCAGTGTGGGTGTACAGTGCTGTACGCTGTGTGAGCCAGTGCGGGTGTACAGTGCTGTACGCTCTGTGAGCCAGTGCGGGTGTACAGTGCTGTACGCTCTGTGAGCCAGTGCGGGTGTACAGTGCTGTACGCTCTGTGAGCCAGTGCGGGTGTACAGTGCTGTACGCTCTGTGAGCCAGTGCGGGTGTACAGTGCTGTACGCTGTGTGAGCCAGTGTGGGTGTACAGTGCTGTACGCTGTGTGAGCCAGTGTGGGTGTACAGTGCTGTACGTTGTGTGAGCCAGTGCGGGTGTACAGTGCTGTACGCTCTGTGAGCCAGTGCGGGTGTACAGTGCTGTACGCTGTGTGAGCCAGTGTGGGTGTACAGTGCTGTACGCTCTGTGAGCCAGTGTGGGTGTACAGTGCTGTACGCTCTGTGAGCCAGTGCGGGTGTACAGTGCTGTACGTTCTGTGAGCCAGTGTGGGTGTACAGTGCTGTACGCTGTGTGAGCCAGTGTGGGTGTACAGTGCTGTACGCTCTGTGAGCCAGTGCGGGTGTACAGTGCTGTACGTTCTGTGAGCCAGTGTGGGTGTACAGTGCTGTATGCTCTGTGAGCCTGTGCGGGTGTACAGTGCTGTACGCTCTGTGAGCCAGCGCGGGTGTACAGTGCTGTACGCTCTGTGAGCCAGCGCGGGTGTACAGTGCTGTACGTTCTGTGAGCCAGTGCGGGTGTACAGTGCTGTACGTTCTGTGAGCCAGTGCGGGTGTACAGTGCTGTATGCTCTGTGAGCCTGTGCGGGTGTACAGTGCTGTACGCTCTGTGAGCCAGTGCGGGTGTACAGTGCTGTACGCTCTGTGAGCCAGCGGGGGTGTACAGTGCTGTACGTTCTGTGAGCCAGTGTGGGTGTACAGTGCTGTACGCTCTGTGAGCCTGTGCGGGTGTACAGTGCTGTACGCTCTGTGAGCCAGTGTGGGTGTACAGTGCTGTACGTTCTGTGAGCCAGTGCGGGTGTACAGTGCTGTACGTTCTGTGAGCCAGTGCGGGTGTACAGTGCTGTACGCTGTGTGAGCCAGTGCGGGTGTACAGTGCTGTACGCTGTGAGAGCCAGTGCGGGTGTACAGTGCTGTACGCTGTGTGAGCCAGTGCGGGTGTACAGTGCTGTACGCTCTGTGAGCCAGTGCGGGTGTACAATGCTGTGAGCGCCAGTGCGGGTGTACAGTGCTGTACGCTGTGTGAGCCAGTGCGGGTGTACAGTGCTGTACGCTGTGTGAGCCAGTGCGGGTGTACAGTACTGTACGCTGTGTGAGCCAGTGCGGGTGTACAGTACTGTACGCTGTGTGAGCCAGTGCGGGTGTACAGTGCTGTACGCTCTGTGAGCCAGTGCGGGTGTACAGTGCTGTACGCTGTGTGAGCCAGTGTGGGTGTACAGTGCTGTACGCTCTGTGAGCCAGTGTGGGTGTACAGTGCTGTACGCTGTGTGAGCCAGTGCGGGTGTACAATGCTGTACGCTCTGAGCCAGTGCCAGTGGACAGTGCTGTACGCTCTGAGCCAGTGCCAGTGGACAGTGCTGTACGCTGTGTGAGCCAGTGCGGGTGTACAGTGCTGTACGCTCTGTGAGCCAGTGTGGGTGTACAGTCCTGTACGCTCTGTGAGCCAGTGCGGGTGTACAGTGCTGTACGTTCTGTGAGCCAGTGCGGGTGTACAGTGCTGTACGCTGTGTGAGCCAGTGCGGGTGTACAGTACTGTACGCTGTGTGAGCCAGTGCGGGTGTACAGTGCTGTACGCTCTGTGAGCCAGTGCGGGTGTACAGTGCTGTACGCTGTGTGAGCCAGTGTGGGTGTACAGTGCTGTACGCTCTGTGAGCCAGTGTGGGTGTACAGTGCTGTACGCTGTGTGAGCCAGTGCGGGTGTACAATGCTGTACGCTCTGAGCCAGTGCCAGTGGACAGTGCTGTACGCTGTGTGAGCCAGTGTGGGTGTACAGTGCTGTACGCCCTGTGAGCCAGTGCGGGTGTACAGTGCTGTACGCTCTGTGAGCCAGTGTGGGTGTACAGTGCTGTACGCTCTGTGAGCCAGTGCGGGTGTACAGTGCTGTACGTTCTGTGAGCCAGTGTGGGTGTACAGTGCTGTACGCTGTGTGAGCCAGTGCGGGTGTACAGTGCTGTACGCTCTGTGAGCCAGTGTGGGTGTACAGTGCTGTACGCTCTGTGAGCCAGTGCGGGTGTACAGTGCTGTACGTTCTGTGAGCCAGTGCGGGTGTACAGTGCTGTACGCTGTGTGAGCCAGTGTGGGTGTACAGTGCTGTACGCTCTGTGAGCCAGTGTGGGTGTACAGTGCTGTACGCTGTGTGAGCCAGTGCGGGTGTACAATGCTGTACGCTCGAGCCAGTGCCAGTGGACAGTGCTGTACGCTGTGTGAGCCAGTGTGGGTGTACAGTGCTGTACGCCCTGTGAGCCAGTGCGGGTGTACAGTGCTGTACGCTCTGTGAGCCAGTGTGGGTGTACAGTGCTGTACGCCCTGTGAGCCAGTGCGGGTGTACAGTGCTGTACGCCCTGTGAGCCAGTGCGGGTGTAGGGTGCTGTACGCTCTGTGAGCCAGTGTGGGTGTACAGTGCTGTACGCTCTGTGAGCCAGTGCGGGTGTACAGTGCTGTACGCTCTGTGAGCCAGTGTGGGTGTACAGTGCTGTACGCTGTGTGAGCCAGTGTGGGTGTACAGTGCTGTACGCTGTATGAGCCAGTGCCAGTGGACAGTGCGATCCACACTGGTATCGGTTATAATGTGATCTTCTCAGTCGATGTGACCAAACCCTGATTGCATCTGCTTTTAAAATAAACGTCTCCTTGCTCCCTTTCCCGGCAGCTGTTATAAAGATGGAGGGCGGAACAGAAAACGATGTGAAAATCCTGGAGCTGGAGGACGAGGAGGAAAAGGCGGAAAAACTGGAGCTTGTGAAGAAGGAAGAAGCACGGATGCCGGAGCCGGACAAGAAGACTGCGGACAAGGACAAGGAGGAAGACAGCAAACAGGTCACTGGCGTTCGGTTATTCTTCTTGAAAGACGGCAAAGTAATTGCTGTAAAATATAACCCGGAGCTCACTGTGTAAACTAATCTCCTCCCTGAACCAGGTGGAAAACACTGAGCCGCCTGAGGAGGAGAAGAAGGAACAAGAAGAAGAGAAGAAGTTGAAAGAGTCGCCGGAGGAAGAGGAGAAGGGAGAGGAGGGGGAGGAGAAGGAGGAGGTTGAACAGTCCGAGCCAGCCAAAGAGAGCCCAGCGCCTGTGAAGGTGGGTGGTCCCATTAGTGTTGACAGTGAAATACTGGGGTGGGGTATTCAGGGGATTACGGGGTGCTGCTCGGGAGCACGAGATCCTGGCTAGTTCCCAGACCGGCCTGGGTCAGGACATTCTCAACTGCTCTCGCTAACCGAGCAAAAAGTGTTTGGTACGGGAGCGTGTCTGCAGAGCGAGGGTGTTTGATACGGGAGCGTGTCTGCAGAGCGAGGGTGTTTGATACGGGAACGTGTCTGCAGAGTGACGGTGTTTGATACGGGAGCGTGTCTGCAGAGTGAGGGTGTTTGATACGGGAGCGTGTCTGCAGAGCGAGGGTGTTTGATACGGGAGTCTGTCTGCAGAGTGAGGGTGTTTGATACGGGAGCGTGTCTGCAGAGTGAGGGTGTTTGATACGGGAACGTGTCTGCAGAGTGAGGGTGTTTGATACGGGAGCGTGTCTGCAGAGTGAGGGTGTTTGATACGGGAGCGTGTCTGCAGAGTGAGGGTGTTTGATAATGGAGCCTGTCTGCAGAGTGACGGTGTTTGATACGGGAGCCTGTCTGCAGAGTGACGGTGTTTGGTACGGGAGCGTGTCTGCAGAGTGACGGTGTTTGATACGGGAGCGTGTCTGCAGAGCGAGGGTGTTTGATACGGGAGCGTGTCTGCAGAGTGACGGTGTTTGATACGGGAGCCTGTCTGCAGAGTGACGGTGTTTGATACGGGAGCGTGTCTGCAGAGTGAGGGTGTTTGATACGGGAGCGTGTCTGCAGAGTGAGGGAGTTTGATACGGGAGCGTGTCTGCAGAGTGAGGGTGTTTGATAATGGAGCCTGTCTGCAGAGTGACGGTGTTTGATACGGGAGCCTGTCTGCAGAGTGACGGTGTTTGGTACGGGAGCGTGTCTGCAGAGTGACGGTGTTTGATACGGGAGCGTGTCTGCAGAGCGAGGGTGTTTGATACGGGAGCGTGTCTGCAGAGTGACGGTGTTTGATACGGGAGCCTGTCTGCAGAGTGACGGTGTTTGATACGGGAGCGTGTCTGCAGAGTGACGGTGTTTGATACGGGAGTCTGTCTGCAGGGTGAGGGTGTTTGATACGGGAGTCTGTCTGCAGAGTGAGGGTGTTTGATACGGGAGCTTGTCTGCAGAGTGACGGTGTTTGATACGGGAGCGTGTCTGCAGAGCGAGGGTGTTTGATACGGGAGCGTGTCTGCAGAGTGACGGTGTTTGATACGGGAGCGTGTCTGCAGAGTGACGGTGTTTGATACGGGAGCCTGTCTGCAGAGTGACGGTGTTTGATACGGGAGCGTGTCTGCAGAGAGAGTGTGTTTGATACAGGAGCGTGTCTGCAGAGTGACGGTGTTTGATACGGGAGCCTGTCTGCAGAGTGAGGGTGTTTGATACGGGAGCGTGTCTGCAGAGTGACGGTGTTTGATACGGGAGCGTGTCTGCAGAGTGAGGGTGTTTGATACGGGAGCTTGTCTGCAGAGTGACGGTGTTTGATACGGGAGTGTGTCTGCAGAGTGAGGGTGTTTGATACGGGAGCGTGTCTGCAGAGTGAGGGTGTTTGATACGGGAGTCTGTCTGCAGAGTGAGGGTGTTTGATACGGGAGCGTGTCTGCAGAGTGAGGGTGTTTGATACGGGAGTCTGTCTGCAGGGTGAGGGTGTTTGATACGGGAGTCTGTCTGCAGAGTGAGGGTGTTTGATACGAGAGCTTGTCTGCAGAGTGAGGGTGTTTGATACGGGAGTCTGTCTGCAGGGTGAGGGTGTTTGATACGGGAGTCTGTCTGCAGAGTGAGGGTGTTTGATACGGGAGCGTGTCTGCAGAGTGAGGGTGTTTGATACGGGAGTCTGTCTGCAGAGTGACGGTGTTTGATACGGGAGCGTGTCTGCAGAGTGAGGGTGTTTGATACGGGAGTCTGTCTGCAGAGTGAGGGTGTTTGATACGGGAGCTTGTCTGCAGAGTGAGGGTGTTTGATACGGGAGTCTGTCTGCAGGGTGAGGGTGTTTGATACGGGAGTCTGTCTGCAGAGTGAGGGTGTTTGATACGGGAGCTTGTCTGCAGAGTCACGGTGTTTGATACGGGAGTCTGTCTGCAGAGTGACGGTGTTTGATACGGGAGCGTGTCTGCAGAGTGACAGTGTTTGATACGGGAGCGTGTCTGCAGAGTGACGGTGTTTGATACGGGAGCCTGTCTGCAGAGTGAGGGTGTTCGATACGGGAGTCTGTCTGCAGAGTGAGGGTGTTTGATACGGGAGCGTGTCTGCAGAGCGAGGGTGTTTGATACGGGAGCGTGTCTGCAGAGTGACGGTGTTTGATACGGGAGTCTGTCTGCAGAGTGACGGTGTTTGATACGGGAGCGTGTCTGCAGAGTGAGGGTGTTTGATACGGGAGTCTGTCTGCAGAGTGAGGGTGTTTGATACGGGAGCTTGTCTGCAGAGTCACGGTGTTTGATACGGGAGTCTGTCTGCAGAGTGACGGTGTTTGATACGGGAGCGTGTCTGCAGAGTGACAGTGTTTGATACGGGAGTCTGTCTGCAGAGTGAGGGTGTTTGATACGGGAGCGTGTCTGCAGAGTGACGGTGTTTGATAAGGGAGTCTGTCTGCAGAGTGACGGTGTTTGATACGGGAGCGTGTCTGCAGAGTGACGGTGTTTGATACGGGAGCCTGTCTGCAGAGTGACGGTGTTTGATACGGGAGTCTGTCTGCAGAGTGAGGGTGTTTGATACGGGAGCCTGTCTGCAGAGTGACGGTGTTTGATACGGGAGTCTGTCCGCAGAGTGAGGGTGTTTGATACGGGAGCGTGTCTGCAGAGTGACGGTGTTTGATAAGGGAGTCTGTCTGCAGAGTGAGGGTGTTTGATACGGGAGCGTGTCTGCAGAGTGACGGTGTTTGATAAGGGAGTCTGTCTGCAGAGTGTCGGTGTTTGATACGGGAGCGTGTCTGCAGAGTGACGGTGTTTGATACGGGAGCCTGTCTGCAGAGTGACGGTGTTTGATACGGGAGTCTGTCTGCAGAGTGAGGGTGTTTGATACGGGAGCCTGTCTGCAGAGTGACGGTGTTTGATACGGGAGTCTGTCTGCAGAGTGAGAGTGTTTGATACGGGAGCGTGTCTGCAGAGTGACGGTGTTTGATACGGGAGCGTGTCTGCAGAGTGACGGTGTTTGATACGGGAGCGTGTCTGCAGAGTGACGGTGTTTGATACGGGAGCGTGTCTGCAGAGTGACGGTGTTTGATACGGGAGTCTGTCTGCAGAGTGAGGGTGTTTGATACGGGAGCGTGTCTGCAGAGTGAGGGTGTTTGATACGGGAGTCTGTCTGCAGAGTGACGGTGTTTGATACGGGAGCGTGTCTGCAGAGTGAGGGTGTTTGATACGGGAGTGTGTCTGCAGAGTGACGGTGTTTGATACGGGAGCGTGTCTGCAGAGTGACGGTGTTTGATACGGGAGCCAGTCTGCAGAGTGAGGGTGTTTGATACGGGAGCGTGTCTGCAGAGTGACGGTGTTTGATACGGGAGCGTGTCTGCAGAGTGAGGGTGTTTGATATGGGAGCCTGTCTGCAGAGTGACGGTGTTTGATACGGGAGCGTGTCTGCAGAGTGAGGGTGTTTGATACGGGAGCTTGTCTGCAGAGTGACGGTGTTTGATACGGGAGTCTGTCTGCAGAGTGACGGTGTTTGATACGGGAGCGTGTCTGCAGAGTGAGGGTGTTTGATACGGGAGTCTGTCTGCAGAGTGACGGTGTTTGATACGGGAGCGTGTCTGCAGAGTGACGGTGTTTGATACGGGAGCCTGTCTGCAGAGTGAGGGTGTTTGATACGGGAGTCTGTCTGCAGAGTGACGGTGTTTGATACGGGAGTCTGTCTGCAGAGTGACGGTGTTTGATACGGGAGCGTGTCTGCAGAGTGACGGTGTTTGATACGGGAGCGTGTCTGCAGAGTGACGGTGTTTGATACGGGAGTCTGTCTGCAGGGTGAGGGTGTTTGATACGGGAGTCTGTCTGCAGAGTGACGGTGTTTGATACGGGAGCTTGTCTGCAGAGTGACGGTGTTTGATACGGGAGTCTGTCTGCAGAGTGACGGTGTTTGATACGGGAGCGTGTCTGCAGAGTGAGGGTGTTTGATACGGGAGCTTGTCTGCAGAGTGACGGTGTTTGATACGGGAGTCTGTCTGCAGAGTGAGGGTGTTTGATACGGGAGCGTGTCTGCAGAGTGATGGTGTTTGATACGGGAGTCTGTCTGCAGAGTGACGGTGTTTGATACGGGAGTGTGTCTGCAGAGTGAGGGTGTTTGATACGGGAGCGTGTCTGCAGAGCGAGGGTGTTTGATACGGGAGCGTGTCTGCAGAGTGAGGGTGTTTGATACGGGAGCGTGTCTGCAGAGCGAGGGTGTTTGATACGTGAGTCTGTCTGCAGAGCGAGGGTGTTTGATACGGGAGTCTGTCTGCAGAGTGAGGGTGTTTGATACGGGAGCGTGTCTGCAGAGTGACGGTGTTTGATACGGGAGCGTGTCTGCAGAGTGAGGGTGTTTGATACGGGAGCGTGTCTGCAGAGCGAGGGTGTTTGATACGTGAGTCTGTCTGCAGAGCGAGGGTGTTTGATACGGGAGTCTGTCTGCAGAGTGAGGGTGTTTGATACGGGAGCGTGTCTGCAGAGTGACGGTGTTTGATACGGGAGTCTGTCTGCAGAGTGACGGTGTTTGATACGGGAGCGTGTCTGCAGAGTGAGGGTGTTTGATACGGGAGCGTGTCTGCAGAGCGAGGGTGTTTGATACGTGAGTCTGTCTGCAGAGCGAGGGTGTTTGATACGGGAGTCTGTCTGCAGAGTGAGGGTGTTTGATACGGGAGCGTGTCTGCAGAGTGACGGTGTTTGATACGGGAGTCTGTCTGCAGAGTGAGGGTGTTTGATACGGGAGTCTGTCTGCAGAGTGAGGGTGTTTGATACGGGAGCGTGTCTGCAGAGTGAGGGTGTTTGATACGGGAGCGTGTCTGCAGAGTGACGGTGTTTGATACGGGAGTCTGTCTGCAGAGTGACGGTGTTTGATACGGGAGCGTGTCTGCAGAGTGACGGTGTTTGATACGGGAGTGTGTCTGCAGAGTGACGGTGTTTGATACGTGAGTCTGTCTGCAGAGTGACGGTGTTTGATACGGGAGTCTGTCTGCAGAGTGACAGTGTTTGATACGGGAGCGTGTCTGCAGAGTGACGGTGTTTGATACGTGAGTCTGTCTGCAGAGTGACGGTGTTTGATACGGGAGTCTGTCTGCAGAGTGAGGGTGTTTGATACGGGAGCGTGTCTGCAGAGTGACGGTGTTTGATACGGGAGTCTGTCTGCAGAGTGACGGTGTTTGATACGGGAGTGTGTCTGCAGAGTGAGGGTGTTTGATACGGGAGCCTGTCTGCAGAGTGACGGTGTTTGATACGGGAGTCTGTCTGCAGAGTGAGGGTGTTTGATACGGGAGCGTGTCTGCAGAGTGACGGTGTTTGATACGGGAGCCTGTCTGCAGAGTGACGGTGTTTGGTACGGGAGCGTGTCTGCAGAGTGAGGGTGTTTGATACGGGAGCGTGTCTGCAGAGTGACGGTGTTTGATACGGGAGCCTGTCTGCAGAGTGACGGTGTTTGGTACGGGAGCGTGTCTGCAGAGTGAGGGTGTTTGATACGGGAGCGTGTCTGCAGAGTGAGGGTGTTTGATACGGGAGCGTGTCTGCAGAGTGAGGGTGTTTGATACGGGAGCGTGTCTGCAGAGTGACGGTGTTTGATACGGGAGCGTGTCTGCAGAGTGACGGTGTTTGATACGGGAGTCTGTCTGCAGAGTGAGGGTGTTTGATACGGGAGCCTGTCTGCAGAGTGACGGTGTTTGGTACGGGAGCGTGTCTGCAGAGCGAGGGTGTTTGATACGGGAGTCTGTCTGCAGAGTGAGGGTGTTTGATACGGGAGCCTGTCTGCAGAGTGACGGTGTTTGATACGGGAGTCTGTCTGCAGAGTGAGGGTGTTTGATACGGGAGCGTGTCTGCAGAGTGAGGGTGTTTGATACGGGAGCGTGTCTGCAGAGTGACGGTGTTTGATACGGGAGCGTGTCTGCAGAGTGACGGTGTTTGATACGGGAGCCTGTCTGCAGAGTGACGGTGTTTGATACGGGAGTCTGTCTGCAGAGTGAGGGTGTTTGATACGGGAGTGTGTCTGCAGAGTGACGGTGTTTGATACGGGAGTCTGTCTGCAGAGTGACGGTGTTTCATACGGGAGCGTGTCTGCAGAGTGACGGTGTTTGATACGGGAGTCTGTCTGCAGAGTGACGGTGTTTGATGCGGGAGCGTGTCTGCAGAGTGACGGTGTTTGATACGGGAGTCTGTCTGCAGAGTGACGGTGTTTGATACGTGAGTCTGTCTGCAGAGCGAGGTTGTTTGATACGGGAGCCTGTCTGCAGAGTGACGGTGTTTGATACGGGAGTCTGTCTGCAGAGTGACGGTGTTTGATACGGGAGCGTGCCTGCAGAGTGACGGTGTTTGATACGGGAGTGTGTCTGCAGAGTGACGGTGTTTGATACGGGAGCGTGTCCGCAGAGTGAGGGTGTTTGATACGGGAGCGTGTCTGCAGAGTGAGGGTGTTTGATAGGGGAGCCTGTCTGCAGAATGACGGTGTTTGATACGGGAGCCTGTCTGCAGAGTGACGGTGTTTGGTACGGGAGCGTGTCTGCAGAGTGAGGGTGTTTGATACGGGAGCGTGTCTGCAGAGTGACGGTGTTTGATACGGGAGCGTGTCTGCAGAGCGAGGGTGTTTGATACGGGAGTCTGTCTGCAGAGTGACGGTGTTTGATACGGGAGCGTGTCTGCAGAGCGAGGGTGTTTGATACGGGAGTCTGTCTGCAGAGTGAGGGTGTTTGATACGGGAGCGTGTCTGCAGAGTGACGGTGTTTGATACGGGAGCGTGTCTGCAGCGCGAGGGTGTTTGATACGGGAGTCTGTCTGCAGAGTGACGGTGTTTGATACGGGAGCGTGTCTGCAGAGTGAGGGTGTTTGATACGGGAGTCTGTCTGCAGAGTGACGGTGTTTGATACGGGAGCGTGTCTGCAGAGCGAGGGTGTTTGATACGGGAGTCTGTCTGCAGAGTGAGGGTGTTTGATACGGGAGCGTGTCTGCAGAGTGAGGGTGTTTGATACGGGAGCGTGTCTGCAGCGCGAGGGTGTTTGATACGGGAGTCTGTCTGCAGAGTGACGGTGTTTGATACGGGAGCGTGTCTGCAGAGTGACGGTGTTTGATACGGGAGTCTGTCTGCAGAGTGACAGTGTTTGATACGGGAGCGTGTCTGCAGAGTGACGGTGTTTGATACGGGAGCGTGTCTGCAGAGTGAGGGTGTTTGATACGGGAGCGTGTCTGCAGAGCGAGGGTGTTTGATACGGGAGTCTGTCTGCAGAGTGACGGTGTTTGATACGGGAGCGTGTCTGCAGAGTGACGGTGTTTGATACGGGAGTCTGTCTGCAGAGTGACGGTGTTTGATACGGGAGCGTGTCTGCAGAGTGACGGTGTTTGATACGGGAGCTTGTCTGCAGAGTGAGGGTGTTTGATACGGGAGTCTGTCTGCAGAGTGAGGGTGTTTGATACGGGAGCGTGTCTGCAGAGCGAGGGTGTTTGATACGGGAGTCTGTCTGCAGAGTGACGGTGTTTGATACGGGAGCCTGTCTGCAGAGCGAGGGTGTTTGATACGGGAGTCTGTCTGCAGAGTGAGGGTGTTTGATACGGGAGCGTGTCTGCAGAGTGACGGTGTTTGATACGGGAGCGTGTCTGCAGCGCGAGGGTGTTTGATACGGGAGTCTGTCTGCAGAGTGACGGTGTTTGATACGGGAGCGTGTCTGCAGAGTGAGGGTGTTTGATACGGGAGTCTGTCTGCAGAGTGACGGTGTTTGATACGGGAGCGTGTCTGCAGAGCGAGGGTGTTTGATACGGGAGTCTGTCTGCAGAGTGAGGGTGTTTGATACGGGAGCGTGTCTGCAGAGTGAGGGTGTTTGATACGGGAGCGTGTCTGCAGCGCGAGGGTGTTTGATACGGGAGTCTGTCTGCAGAGTGACGGTGTTTGATACGGGAGCGTGTCTGCAGAGTGACGGTGTTTGATACGGGAGTCTGTCTGCAGAGTGACAGTGTTTGATACGGGAGCGTGTCTGCAGAGTGACGGTGTTTGATACGGGAGCGTGTCTGCAGAGTGAGGGTGTTTGATACGGGAGCGTGTCTGCAGAGCGAGGGTGTTTGATACGGGAGTCTGTCTGCAGAGTGACGGTGTTTGATACGGGAGCGTGTCTGCAGAGTGACGGTGTTTGATACGGGAGTCTGTCTGCAGAGTGACGGTGTTTGATACGGGAGCGTGTCTGCAGAGTGACGGTGTTTGATACGGGAGCTTGTCTGCAGAGTGAGGGTGTTTGATACGGGAGTCTGTCTGCAGAGTGAGGGTGTTTGATACGGGAGCGTGTCTGCAGAGTGACGGTGTTTGATACGGGAGCGTGTCTGCAGAGCGAGGGTGTTTGATACGGGAGTCTGTCTGCAGAGTGAGGGTGTTTGATACGGGAGCGTGTCTGCAGAGTGAGGGTGTTTGATACGGGAACGTGTCTGCAGAGTGAGGGTGTTTGATACGGGAGCGTGTCTGCAGAGTGAGGGTGTTTGATACGGGAGCGTGTCTGCAGAGTGAGGGTGTTTGATAATGGAGCCTGTCTGCAGAGTGACGGTGTTTGATACGGGAGCCTGTCTGCAGAGTGACGGTGTTTGGTACGGGAGCGTGTCTGCAGAGTGACGGTGTTTGATACGGGAGTCTGTCTGCAGAGTGACGGTGTTTGATACGGGAGCGTGTCTGCAGAGCGAGGGTGTTTGATACGGGAGTCGGTCTGCAGAGTGACGGTGTTTGGTACGGGAGCGTGTCTGCAGAGTGAGGGTGTTTGATACGGGAGTCTGTCTGCAGAGTGACGGTGTTTGATACGGGAGCGTGTCTGCAGAGCGAGGGTGTTTGATACGGGAGTCGGTCTGCAGAGTGACGGTGTTTGATACGGGAGCGTTTCTGCAGAGTGACGGTGTTTGATACGGGAGCGTGTCTGCAGAGTGAGGGTGTTTGATACGGGAGTCTGTCTGCAGAGCGAGGGTGTTTGATACGGGACTCTGTCTGCAGAGTGACGGTGTTTTGTGCGCGAGTCTGTCTGCAGAGTGACGGTGTTTGATGCGTGAGTCTGTCTGCAGAGTGACGGTGTTTGATACGCGAGTCTGTCTGCAGAGCGAGGGTGTTTGATACGGGAGCGTGTCTGCAGAGTGACGGTGTTTGATACGGGACTCTGTCTGCAGAGTGACGGTGTTTGATACGCGAGTCTGTCTGCAGAGTGACGGTGTTTGATGCGTGAGTCTGTCTGCAGAGTGACGGTGTTTGATACGCGAGTCTGTCTGCAGAGCGAGGGTGTTTGATACGGGAGCGTGTCTGCAGAGTGACGGTGTTTGATACGGGAGCGTGTCTGCAGAGTGACGGTGTTTGATACGGGAGCGTGTCTGCAGAGTGACGGTGTTTGATACGGGAGCGTGTCTGCAGAGTGAGGGTGTTTGATACGTGAGTCTGTCTGCAGAGCGAGGGTGTTTGATACGGGAGTCTGTCTGCAGAGTGACGGTGTTTGATACGGGAGTCTGTCTGCAGAGTGAGGGTGTTTGATACGGGAGCGTGTCTGCAGAGTGAGGGTGTTTGATACGGGAGCATGTCTGCAGAGTGAGGGTGTTTGATACGGGAGCGTGTCTGCAGAGTGACGGTGTTTGATACGGGAGCGTGTCTGCAGAGTGAGGGTGTTTGGTACGGGAGCGTGTCTGCAGAGTGACGGTGTTTGATACGGGAGTGTGTCTGCAGAGTGACGGTGTTTGATACAGGAGTCTGTCTGCAGGGTGAGGGTGTTTGATACGGGAGCGTGTCTGCAGAGCGAGGGTGTTTGGTACGGGAGCGTGTCTGCAGAGTGAGGGTGTTTGATACGGGAGTCTGTCTGCAGAGTGACGGTGTTTGATACGGGAGCTTGTCTGCAGAGTGACGGTGTTTGATACGGGAGTGTGTCTGCAGAGGGAGGGTGTTTGATACGGGAGTCTGTCTGCAGAGTGACGGTGTTTGATACGGGAGTCTGTCTGCAGAGTGACGGTGTTTGATACGGGAGCGTGTCTGCAGAGTGAGGGTGTTTGATACGGGAGTCTGTCTGCAGAGTGACGGTGTTTGATATGGGAGTCTGTCTGCAGAGTGAGGGTGTTTGATACGGGAGCGTGTCTGCAGAGTGAGGGTGTTTGATAGGGGAGCGTGTCTGCAGAGTGAGGGTGTTTGATACGGGAGCGTGTCTGCAGAGTGAGGGTGTTTGATAATGGAGCCTGTCTGCAGAGTGACGGTGTTTGATACGGGAGCCTGTCTGCAGAGTGACGGTGTTTGGTACGGGAGCGTGTCTGCAGAGTGACGGTGTTTGATACGGGAGCGTGTCTGCAGAGTGACGGTGTTTGATACGGGAGCCTGTCTGCAGAGTGACGGTGTTTGATACAGGAGCGTGTCTGCAGAGTGACGGTGTTTGATACGGGAGCCAGTCTGCAGAGTGAGGGTGTTTGATACGGGAGCGTGTCTGCAGAGTGACGGTGTTTGATACGGGAGCGTGTCTGCAGAGTGACGGTGTTTGATACGGGAGCGTGTCTGCAGAGCGAGGGTGTTTGATACGGGAGCCTGTCTGCAGAGTGACGGTGTTTGATACGGGAGCGTGTCTGCAGAGTGACGGTGTTTGATACGGGAGCTTGTCTGCAGAGTGACGGTGTTTGATACGGGAGCGTGTCTGCAGAGTGACGGTGTTTGATACGGGAGCTTGTCTGCAGAGCGAGGGTGTTTGATACGGGAGTCTGTCTGCAGAGTGAGGGTGTTTGATACGGGAGCGTGTCTGCAGAGTGACAGTGTTTGATACGGGAGCGTGCCTGCAGAGTGAGGGTGTTTGATACGGGAGCGTGTCTGCAGAGTGACGGTGTTTGATACAGGAGTCTGTCTGCAGAGTGAGGGTGTTTGATACGGGAGTGTGTCTGCAGAGTGACGGTGTTTGATACGGGAGTGTGTCTGCAGAGTGAGGGTGTTTGATACGGGAGTGTGTCTGCAGAGTGACGGTGTTTGATACGGGAGCTTGTCTGCAGAGTGAGGGTGTTTGATACGGGAGTCTGTCTGCAGAGCGAGGGTGTTTGATACGGGAGTGTGTCTGCAGAGTGACGGTGTTTGATACGGGAGCTTGTCTGCAGAGTGACGGTGTTTGATACGGGAGCGTGTCTGCAGAGCGAGGGTGTTTGATACGGGAGTCTGTCTGCAGAGTGAGGGTGTTTGATACGGGAGTCTGTCTGCAGAGTGAGGGTGTTTGATACGGGAGTGTGTCTGCAGAGTGACGGTGTTTGATACGGGAGCGTGTCTGCAGAGTGACTGTGTTTGACACGGGAGCATGTCTGCAGAGTGAGGGTGTTTGATACGGGAGTGTGCCTGCAGAGTGACGGTGTTTGATACGGGAGCGTGTCTGCAGAGTGACGGTGTTTGATACGGGAGCTTGTCTGCAGAGTGACGGTGTTTGATACGGGAGCGTGTCTGCAGAGTGAGGGTGTTTGATACGGGAGTCTGTCTGCAGAGTGACGG
This sequence comes from Scyliorhinus torazame, assembly GCF_047496885.1. Classification (NCBI taxonomy): domain Eukaryota; kingdom Metazoa; phylum Chordata; class Chondrichthyes; order Carcharhiniformes; family Scyliorhinidae; genus Scyliorhinus; species Scyliorhinus torazame. The sequence continues at coordinate 21,672 of NW_027309179.1, read as the reverse complement.
TGTTTGATACGGGAGCGTGTCTGCAGAGTGAGGGTGTTTGATACGGGAGTCTGTCTGCAGAGTGAGGGTGTTTGATATGGGAGCGTGTCTGCAGAGCGAGGGTGTTTGATACGGGAGTCTGTCTGCAGAGTGACGGTGTTTGATACGGGAGCGTGTCTGCAGAGCGAGGGTGTTTGATACGTGAGTCTGTCTGCAGAGTGAGGGTGTTTGATACGGGAGCCTGTCTGCAGAGTGACGGTGTTTGATACGGGAGCGTGTCTGCAGAGCGAGGGTGTTTGATACGTGAGTCTGTCTGCAGAGCGAGGGTGTTTGATACGGGAATCTGTCTGCAGAGTGAGGGTGTTTGATACGGGAGCGTGTCTGCAGCGCGAGGGTGTTTGATACGGGAGCATGTCTGCAGAGTGACGGTGTTTGATACGGGAGCGTGTCTGCAGGGTGACAGTGTTTGATACGGGAGTCTGTCTGCAGAGTGACGGTGTTTGATACGGGAGCGTGTCTGCAGAGTGAGGGTGTTTGATACGGGAGTCTGTCTGCAGAGTGACGGTGTTTGATACGGGAGCATGTCTGCAGAGCGAGGGTGTTTGATACGTGAGTCTGTCTGCAGAGTGAGGGTGTTTGATACGGGAGCCTGTCTGCAGAGTGACGGTGTTTGATACGGGAGCGTGTCTGCAGAGCGAGGGTGTTTGATACGTGAGTCTGTCTGCAGAGCGAGGGTGTTTGATATGGGAGTCTGTCTGCAGAGTGAGGGTGTTTGATACGGGAGCGTGTCTGCAGCGCGAGGGTGTTTGATACGGGAGCATGTCTGCAGAGTGACGGTGTTTGATACGGGAGCGTGTCTGCAGGGTGACAGTGTTTGATACGGGAGTCTGTCTGCAGAGTGACGGTGTTTGATACGGGAGCGTGTCTGCAGGGTGACAGTGTTTGATACGGAAGTCTGTCTGCAGAGCGAGGGTGTTTGATACGGGAGCCTGTCTGCAGAGTGACAGTGTTTGATACGGGAGCGTGTCTGCAGAGCGAGGGTGTTTGATACGTGAGTCTGTCTGCAGAGCGAGGTTGTTTGATACGGGAGTCTGTCTGCAGAGCGAGGGTGTTTGATACGGGAGTGTGTCTGCAGAGTGAGGGTGTTTGATACGGGAGCGTGTCTGCAGAGCGAGGGTGTTTGATACGGGAGTCTGTCTGCAGAGTGACGGTGTTTGATACGGGAGCGTGTCTGCAGAGCGAGGGTGTTTGATACGGGAGTCTGTCTGCAGAGTGAGGGTGTTTGATACGGGAGCGTGTCTGCAGAGTGAGGGTGTTTGATACGGGAGCGTGTCTGCAGCGCGAGGGTGTTTGATACGGGAGTCTGTCTGCAGAGTGACGGTGTTTGATACGGGAGCGTGTCTGCAGAGTGACGGTGTTTGATACGGGAGTCTGTCTGCAGAGTGACAGTGTTTGATACGGGAGCGTGTCTGCAGAGTGACGGTGTTTGATACGGGAGCGTGTCTGCAGAGTGAGGGTGTTTGATACGGGAGCGTGTCTGCAGAGCGAGGGTGTTTGATACGGGAGTCTGTCTGCAGAGTGACGGTGTTTGATACGGGAGCGTGTCTGCAGAGTGACGGTGTTTGATACGGGAGTCTGTCTGCAGAGTGACGGTGTTTGATACGGGAGCGTGTCTGCAGAGTGACGGTGTTTGATACGGGAGCTTGTCTGCAGAGTGAGGGTGTTTGATACGGGAGTCTGTCTGCAGAGTGAGGGTGTTTGATACGGGAGCGTGTCTGCAGAGCGAGGGTGTTTGATACGGGAGTCTGTCTGCAGAGTGACGGTGTTTGATACGGGAGCCTGTCTGCAGAGCGAGGGTGTTTGATACGGGAGTCTGTCTGCAGAGTGAGGGTGTTTGATACGGGAGCGTGTCTGCAGAGTGACGGTGTTTGATACGGGAGCGTGTCTGCAGCGCGAGGGTGTTTGATACGGGAGTCTGTCTGCAGAGTGACGGTGTTTGATACGGGAGCGTGTCTGCAGAGTGAGGGTGTTTGATACGGGAGTCTGTCTGCAGAGTGACGGTGTTTGATACGGGAGCGTGTCTGCAGAGCGAGGGTGTTTGATACGGGAGTCTGTCTGCAGAGTGAGGGTGTTTGATACGGGAGCGTGTCTGCAGAGTGAGGGTGTTTGATACGGGAGCGTGTCTGCAGCGCGAGGGTGTTTGATACGGGAGTCTGTCTGCAGAGTGACGGTGTTTGATACGGGAGCGTGTCTGCAGAGTGACGGTGTTTGATACGGGAGTCTGTCTGCAGAGTGACAGTGTTTGATACGGGAGCGTGTCTGCAGAGTGACGGTGTTTGATACGGGAGCGTGTCTGCAGAGTGAGGGTGTTTGATACGGGAGCGTGTCTGCAGAGCGAGGGTGTTTGATACGGGAGTCTGTCTGCAGAGTGACGGTGTTTGATACGGGAGCGTGTCTGCAGAGTGACGGTGTTTGATACGGGAGTCTGTCTGCAGAGTGACGGTGTTTGATACGGGAGCGTGTCTGCAGAGTGACGGTGTTTGATACGGGAGCTTGTCTGCAGAGTGAGGGTGTTTGATACGGGAGTCTGTCTGCAGAGTGAGGGTGTTTGATACGGGAGCGTGTCTGCAGAGTGACGGTGTTTGATACGGGAGCGTGTCTGCAGAGCGAGGGTGTTTGATACGGGAGTCTGTCTGCAGAGTGAGGGTGTTTGATACGGGAGCGTGTCTGCAGAGTGAGGGTGTTTGATACGGGAACGTGTCTGCAGAGTGAGGGTGTTTGATACGGGAGCGTGTCTGCAGAGTGAGGGTGTTTGATACGGGAGCGTGTCTGCAGAGTGAGGGTGTTTGATAATGGAGCCTGTCTGCAGAGTGACGGTGTTTGATACGGGAGCCTGTCTGCAGAGTGACGGTGTTTGGTACGGGAGCGTGTCTGCAGAGTGACGGTGTTTGATACGGGAGTCTGTCTGCAGAGTGACGGTGTTTGATACGGGAGCGTGTCTGCAGAGCGAGGGTGTTTGATACGGGAGTCGGTCTGCAGAGTGACGGTGTTTGGTACGGGAGCGTGTCTGCAGAGTGAGGGTGTTTGATACGGGAGTCTGTCTGCAGAGTGACGGTGTTTGATACGGGAGCGTGTCTGCAGAGCGAGGGTGTTTGATACGGGAGTCGGTCTGCAGAGTGACGGTGTTTGATACGGGAGCGTTTCTGCAGAGTGACGGTGTTTGATACGGGAGCGTGTCTGCAGAGTGAGGGTGTTTGATACGGGAGTCTGTCTGCAGAGCGAGGGTGTTTGATACGGGACTCTGTCTGCAGAGTGACGGTGTTTTGTGCGCGAGTCTGTCTGCAGAGTGACGGTGTTTGATGCGTGAGTCTGTCTGCAGAGTGACGGTGTTTGATACGCGAGTCTGTCTGCAGAGCGAGGGTGTTTGATACGGGAGCGTGTCTGCAGAGTGACGGTGTTTGATACGGGACTCTGTCTGCAGAGTGACGGTGTTTGATACGCGAGTCTGTCTGCAGAGTGACGGTGTTTGATGCGTGAGTCTGTCTGCAGAGTGACGGTGTTTGATACGCGAGTCTGTCTGCAGAGCGAGGGTGTTTGATACGGGAGCGTGTCTGCAGAGTGACGGTGTTTGATACGGGAGCGTGTCTGCAGAGTGACGGTGTTTGATACGGGAGCGTGTCTGCAGAGTGACGGTGTTTGATACGGGAGCGTGTCTGCAGAGTGAGGGTGTTTGATACGTGAGTCTGTCTGCAGAGCGAGGGTGTTTGATACGGGAGTCTGTCTGCAGAGTGACGGTGTTTGATACGGGAGTCTGTCTGCAGAGTGAGGGTGTTTGATACGGGAGCGTGTCTGCAGAGTGAGGGTGTTTGATACGGGAGCATGTCTGCAGAGTGAGGGTGTTTGATACGGGAGCGTGTCTGCAGAGTGACGGTGTTTGATACGGGAGCGTGTCTGCAGAGTGAGGGTGTTTGGTACGGGAGCGTGTCTGCAGAGTGACGGTGTTTGATACGGGAGTGTGTCTGCAGAGTGACGGTGTTTGATACAGGAGTCTGTCTGCAGGGTGAGGGTGTTTGATACGGGAGCGTGTCTGCAGAGCGAGGGTGTTTGGTACGGGAGCGTGTCTGCAGAGTGAGGGTGTTTGATACGGGAGTCTGTCTGCAGAGTGACGGTGTTTGATACGGGAGCTTGTCTGCAGAGTGACGGTGTTTGATACGGGAGTGTGTCTGCAGAGGGAGGGTGTTTGATACGGGAGTCTGTCTGCAGAGTGACGGTGTTTGATACGGGAGTCTGTCTGCAGAGTGACGGTGTTTGATACGGGAGCGTGTCTGCAGAGTGAGGGTGTTTGATACGGGAGTCTGTCTGCAGAGTGACGGTGTTTGATATGGGAGTCTGTCTGCAGAGTGAGGGTGTTTGATACGGGAGCGTGTCTGCAGAGTGAGGGTGTTTGATAGGGGAGCGTGTCTGCAGAGTGAGGGTGTTTGATACGGGAGCGTGTCTGCAGAGTGAGGGTGTTTGATAATGGAGCCTGTCTGCAGAGTGACGGTGTTTGATACGGGAGCCTGTCTGCAGAGTGACGGTGTTTGGTACGGGAGCGTGTCTGCAGAGTGACGGTGTTTGATACGGGAGCGTGTCTGCAGAGTGACGGTGTTTGATACGGGAGCCTGTCTGCAGAGTGACGGTGTTTGATACAGGAGCGTGTCTGCAGAGTGACGGTGTTTGATACGGGAGCCAGTCTGCAGAGTGAGGGTGTTTGATACGGGAGCGTGTCTGCAGAGTGACGGTGTTTGATACGGGAGCGTGTCTGCAGAGTGACGGTGTTTGATACGGGAGCGTGTCTGCAGAGCGAGGGTGTTTGATACGGGAGCCTGTCTGCAGAGTGACGGTGTTTGATACGGGAGCGTGTCTGCAGAGTGACGGTGTTTGATACGGGAGCTTGTCTGCAGAGTGACGGTGTTTGATACGGGAGCGTGTCTGCAGAGTGACGGTGTTTGATACGTGAGCTTGTCTGCAGAGCGAGGGTGTTTGATACGGGAGTCTGTCTGCAGAGTGAGGGTGTTTGATACGGGAGCGTGTCTGCAGAGTGACAGTGTTTGATACGGGAGCGTGCCTGCAGAGTGAGGGTGTTTGATACGGGAGCGTGTCTGCAGAGTGACGGTGTTTGATACAGGAGTCTGTCTGCAGAGTGAGGGTGTTTGATACGGGAGTGTGTCTGCAGAGTGACGGTGTTTGATACGGGAGTGTGTCTGCAGAGTGAGGGTGTTTGATACGGGAGTGTGTCTGCAGAGTGACGGTGTTTGATACGGGAGCTTGTCTGCAGAGTGAGGGTGTTTGATACGGGAGTCTGTCTGCAGAGCGAGGGTGTTTGATACGGGAGTGTGTCTGCAGAGTGACGGTGTTTGATACGGGAGCTTGTCTGCAGAGTGACGGTGTTTGATACGGGAGCGTGTCTGCAGAGCGAGGGTGTTTGATACGGGAGTCTGTCTGCAGAGTGAGGGTGTTTGATACGGGAGTCTGTCTGCAGAGTGAGGGTGTTTGATACGGGAGTGTGTCTGCAGAGTGACGGTGTTTGATACGGGAGCGTGTCTGCAGAGTGACTGTGTTTGACACGGGAGCATGTCTGCAGAGTGAGGGTGTTTGATACGGGAGTGTGCCTGCAGAGTGACGGTGTTTGATACGGGAGCGTGTCTGCAGAGTGACGGTGTTTGATACGGGAGCTTGTCTGCAGAGTGACGGTGTTTGATACGGGAGCGTGTCTGCAGAGTGAGGGTGTTTGATACGGGAGTCTGTCTGCAGAGTGACGGTGTTTGATACGGGAGCGTGTCTGCAGAGTGAGGGTGTTTGATACGGGAGTCTGTCTGCAGAGTGAGGGTGTTTGATATGGGAGCGTGTCTGCAGAGCGAGGGTGTTTGATACGGGAGTCTGTCTGCAGAGTGACGGTGTTTGATACGGGAGCGTGTCTGCAGAGCGAGGGTGTTTGATACGTGAGTCTGTCTGCAGAGTGAGGGTGTTTGATACGGGAGCCTGTCTGCAGAGTGACGGTGTTTGATACGGGAGCGTGTCTGCAGAGCGAGGGTGTTTGATACGTGAGTCTGTCTGCAGAGCGAGGGTGTTTGATACGGGAGTCTGTCTGCAGAGTGAGGGTGTTTGATACGGGAGCGTGTCTGCAGCGCGAGGGTGTTTGATACGGGAGCATGTCTGCAGAGTGACGGTGTTTGATACGGGAGCGTGTCTGCAGGGTGACAGTGTTTGATACGGGAGTCTGTCTGCAGAGTGACGGTGTTTGATACGGGAGCGTGTCTGCAGAGTGAGGGTGTTTGATACGGGAGTCTGTCTGCAGAGTGACGGTGTTTGATACGGGAGCATGTCTGCAGAGCGAGGGTGTTTGATACGTGAGTCTGTCTGCAGAGTGAGGGTGTTTGATACGGGAGCCTGTCTGCAGAGTGACGGTGTTTGATACGGGAGCGTGTCTGCAGAGCGAGGGTGTTTGATACGTGAGTCTGTCTGCAGAGCGAGGGTGTTTGATATGGGAGTCTGTCTGCAGAGTGAGGGTGTTTGATACGGGAGCGTGTCTGCAGCGCGAGGGTGTTTGATACGGGAGCATGTCTGCAGAGTGACGGTGTTTGATACGGGAGCGTGTCTGCAGGGTGACAGTGTTTGATACGGGAGTCTGTCTGCAGAGTGACGGTGTTTGATACGGGAGCGTGTCTGCAGGGTGACAGTGTTTGATACGGAAGTCTGTCTGCAGAGCGAGGGTGTTTGATACGGGAGCCTGTCTGCAGAGTGACAGTGTTTGATACGGGAGCGTGTCTGCAGAGCGAGGGTGTTTGATACGTGAGTCTGTCTGCAGAGCGAGGTTGTTTGATACGGGAGTCTGTCTGCAGAGCGAGGGTGTTTGATACGGGAGTGTGTCTGCAGAGTGAGGGTGTTTGATACGGGAGCGTGTCTGCAGAGCGAGGGTGTTTGATACGGGAGTCTGTCTGCAGAGTGACGGTGTTTGATACGGGAGCGTGTCTGCAGAGCGAGGGTGTTTGATACGTGAGTCTGTCTGCAGAGTGAGGGTGTTTGATACGGGAGCCTGTCTGCAGAGTGAGGGTGTTTGATACGGGAGCGTGTCTGCAGCGCGAGGGTGTTTGATACGGGAGCATGTCTGCAGAGTGACGGTGTTTGATACGGGAGCGTGTCTGCAGGGTGACAGTGTTTGATACGGGAGTGTGTCTGCAGAGTGACGGTGTTTGATACGGGAGCGTGTCTGCAGGGTGACAGTGTTTGATACGGAAGTCTGTCTGCAGAGCGAGGGTGTTTGATACGGGAGCCTGTCTGCAGAGTGACAGTGTTTGATACGGGAGCGTGTCTGCAGAGCGAGGGTGTTTGATACGGGAGTCTGTCTGCAGAGCGAGGATGTTTGATACGTGAGTCTGTCTGCAGAGCGAGGTTGTTTGATACGGGAGTCTGTCTGCAGAGCGAGGGTGTTTGATACGTGAGTCTGTCTGCAGAGTGAGGGTGTTTGATACGGGAGCGTGTCTGCAGAGCGAGGGTGTTTGATACGTGAGTCTGTCTGCAGAGCGAGGTTGTTTGATACGGGAGTCTGTCTGCAGAGCGAGGGTGTTTGATACGGGAGTCTGTCTGCAGAGTGACGGTGTTTGATACGGGAGCGTGTCTGCAGAGCGAGGGTGTTTGATACGGGAGCGTGTCTGCAGAGCGAGGGTATTTGATACGGGAGCATGTCTGCAGAGTGACGGTGTTTGATACGGGAGTGTGTCTGCAGAGTGACGGTGTTTGATACGGGAGTGTGTCTGCAGAGTGAGGGTGTTTGATACGGGAGTGTGTCTGCAGAGTGAGGGTGTTTGATACGGGAGCGTGTCTGCAGAGTGACGGTGTTTGATACGGGAGTGTGTCTGCAGAGTGAGGGTGTTTGATACGGGAGTCTGTCTGCAGAGTGAGGGTGTTTGATACGGGAGCGTGTCTGCAGAGTGACGGTGTTTGATACGGGAGTGTGTCTGCAGAGTGACAGTGTTTGATACGGGAGCCTGTCTGCAGAGTGAGGGTGTTTGATACGGGAGTGTGTCTGCAGAGTGACGGTGTTTGATACGGGAGTGTGTCTGCAGAGTGAGGGTGTTTGATACGGGAGTGTGTCTGCAGAGTGAGGGTGTTTGATACGGGAGCGTGTCTGCAGAGTGACGGTGTTTGATACGGGAGTGTGTCTGCAGAGTGAGGGTGTTTGATACGGGAGCCTGTCTGCAGAGTGAGGGTGTTTGATACGGGAGTGTGTCTGCAGAGTGACGGTGTTTGATACGGGAGTGTGTCTGCAGAGTGAGGGTGTTTGATACGGGAGCCTGTCTGCAGAGTGACGGTGTTTGATACGGGAGTGTGTCTGCAGAGTGAGGGTGTTTGATACGGGAGCGTGTCTGCAGAGCGAGGGTATTTGATACGGGAGCGTGTCTGCAGAGTGACGGTGTTTGATACGGGAGTGTGTCTGCAGAGTGAGGGTGTTTGATACGGGAGCCTGTCTGCAGAGTGAGGGTGTTTGATACGGGAGCGTGTCTGCAGAGTGAGGGTGTTTGATACGGGAGTCTGTCTGCAGAGCGAGGATGTTTGATACGCGAGTCTGTCTGCAGAGTGACGGTGTTTGATACGGGAGTGTGTCTGCAGAGTGAGGGTGTTTGATACGGGAGCGTGTCTGCAGAGTGAGGGTGTTTGATACGGGAGCGTGTCTGCAGAGTGACGGTGTTTGATACGGGAGTCTGTCTGCAGAGTGACAGTGTTTGATACGGGAGCGTGTCTGCAGAGTGAGGGTGTTTGATACGGGAGCGTGTCTGCAGGGTGACGGTGTTTGATACGGGAGTCTGTCTGCAGAGTGAGGGTGTTTGATACGGGAGCGTGTCTGCAGAGTGAGGGTGTTTGATACGGGAGCGTGTCTGCAGAGTGAGGGTGTTTGATACGGGAGCGTGTCTGCAGGGTGACGGTGTTTGATACGGGAGTCTGTCTGCAGAGTGACGGTGTTTGATATGGGAGCGTGTCTGCAGAGTGACGGTGTTTGCCAATAATTTCCAGGTCGCTAAGAAGCGGAAGAGGAAAGACAGTGGCGATGATAGCTACGACGAGGATGATGCCACAGCCTCCGATTCGGAATCGGAGCCCGAAGCCCCCCCTCCTGTTGTGGAAAAGGTGGAGGAAGAGGAGCCAGGTAGGGGAATGTTTTACTGATGTCATGCGTTATGTCTCCAGACTTTCTCCGTTACTTACAGTGAGCTGTTGGGGAGCGTCCCTGTTCACCCACTTTTCCATTCATCTTCAATCCTGCCACCTGACCAACAAGTCTGGTGACCTCCCTTGATGGCAACTATATCCCTTCTCAGATACAGACACAGTGGTTAGCACTGCTGCCTCACAACGCCAGGGACCCGCGTTCAATTCCGGCCTCGGCTCACTGTCTGTGCGGAGTCTGCACGTTCTCCCCGTGTCTGCGTGGGTTTCCTCCGGTTTCCCCCCACTGTCCAAAGATGTGCAGGTTCGATGGATTGGCCATTGCTAATGTTGTCCAAAATGTTAAGTGGGCTTAGGGGGTGGGAGCAGGGGATTGGGTGCTCAATCGGAGCGAGGGCCGGTGTGCACTCAATGGGCCGAATGGTCGCCTCCTGCATTGTAGGGATTCTCTGATCAGGAGACCCAAACTGCGCGCACACTACTCCCGGTGTGGTCCCACCAGGGCCCTGTCCATCCGCAGGGAGACATCCCCCCCTCCTGTTCTCAAATCCCCTCCCAGTGAAGGCCAACATACCGTTTACCTTCCTAACTGTGTGCTGGTTTTCAGTGACGGGTGTACTGGGACACACGGGTCCCTTTGTACATCAACATTTCCCAATCTCTCACCACAGGAAGACAGAGTACTGGGCTAATGGTAAGGCGTACGGTGTGTTAGCTTTTATTGGTAGAGGGATTGAGTTTCGGAGCCATGAGGTCATGTTGCAGCTGTACAAAACTCTGGTGCGGCCGCATTTGGAGTATAGCGTGCAATTCTGGTCGCCGCATTATAGGAAGGATGTGGAAGCATTGGAAAGGGTGCAGAGGAGATTTACCAGAATGTTGCCTGGTATGGAGGGAAGATCTGATGAGGAAAGGCTGAGGGACTTGAGGCTGTTTTCGTTAGAGAGAAGAAGGTTAAGAGGTGACTTAATTGAGGCATACAAGATGATCAGAGGATTGGATAGGGTGGACAGTGAGAGCCTTTTTCCTCGGATGGTGATGTCTAGCACGAGGGGACATAGCTTTAAATTGAGGGGAGATAGATATAGGACAGATGTCAGAGGTAGGTTCTTTACTCAGAGAGTAGTAAGGGTGTGGAATGCCCTGCCTGCAACAGTAGTGGACTCGCCAACACTAAGGGCATTCAAATGGTCATTGGATAGACATATGGACGATAAGGGAATGGTGTAGATGGGCTTTCGAGTGGTTTCACAGGTCGGCGCAACATCGAGGGCCGAAGGGCCTGTACTGCGCTGGAATGTTCCGCGTTCTATTTAATTCATGCTGTTTTATTGATGTAATTGTTTCCATTCTCCTCTCTTGATTTCCAAGCAGAGAAACCAAAGGAAGACGAAGAGAAGACGCCAAAAGAAGGTCGGTTCCTCTTTAAGCAGCTGGAGCTGAGTGTCGGTCCTCGCTCCTTCATGGCTTGTGTGTCAGAGTCACAGATGTTTACAGCTGGAAACAGGCCCAGCTGGTCCAGGCCGCCCAGTTTCTATCACTGAGCTAGTCCCACTTGCCCACATTTGGCCCCTACCCCTCTATACCCACCCATGTAACTGTCCACCTGCTCTTTAAAGGAAAACATTGGACCCGCCTCTGCCACTGCCTCTGACAGTTCGTTCCAGATGCGCCCCGCCCTCTGAAGACATGAAATGAAATAAGATGAAAATCGCTTATTGTCACAAGTAAGCTTCAAATGAAGTTACTGTGAAAAGCCCCTAGTCGCCACATTCCGGCGCCTGTTCGGGGAGGCTGGTGCGGGAACTGAACCGTGCTGCTGGCCTGCCTCGGTCTGCTTTCAATGCCAGCGATTTAGCCCAGTGTGCTAAACCCCTTTCCCCTCTGGTCTCTTTTGTATCTCTCCCCTCTCACCTTAAACCTCTGCCCTCTAGTTCTAGACTCCTCTCCCTTCGGGAAAAGATGCCGACTATTTACCTTATCGATGCTGCTCATTATTTTATAGACCTCTATAAGATCACCCCTGAGCCTCCGACGCTCCAGGGTGAAAGTCCCAGCCTATCCAGCCTGTCCTTATAACTCAGACCATCAAGTCCCGGGAGCATCCTCGTCAATCTCTTCTGCACTCTTTCTAGTTTAACAATATCCTTCCTGGAATAGGGTGACCAGAACTGAACACAGTATTCCATGTGTGGTCTTACCAATGTCTTGTACAAGTTCAACAAGACGTCCCAACTCCTGTATTCAATATTCTGACCAATGAAACCTCGCCTTCTTCACCACCCTGTCCACCTGCGACTCCACCTTCAAGGGGCTATGAACCTGCACCCCCAGATCTATTTGTTCTGTAACTCTCCCCAACTCCCTACCATTAACTGAGTCGGTCCTGCCCTGATTTAATCGACCAAAATGCACCGCCTCACATTTATCCAAATTAAACTGCATCTGCCATTCATCGGCCCACTGGCCCAATTGGTCACAATCCTAGTTGCAATCCGAGATAACCTTCACTATCCACTGTGCCACCAATCTTGGTGTCATCTGCAAACTTGCTAACCATGCCTCCACATTCTCATCCAAATCATTAATACATATAACAAATAACAGTGGACCCAGCACCGACCCCTGAGGCACACCGCTGGTCCCAGGCCTCCAGTTTGAAAAGCAACCCTCCACAACCACCCTTTGGCTTCGCTCGCCAAGCCAGTTCTGTATCCAATGGGCTACCTCGCCCTGGATTCCGGGAGACCCTGGTGTGTCCCCGGGACGTGCGGGCTGCGGGGAGCTTCCATCCGGAGGCAGGTCAGAGATGACTGCCCGAATGACAGCCACGGCCAGAGTCATGAATGTGGAGGCGCCTGGGTCAGGCTGAGGGTGGGTGGGGGGGGGGGGGGGGGCAGATTGTCCAGCCTGTTGGGAGGACTAACACGCTCTGAACCTGTACAGATGAGCCAAAGCCAGAGAAGAAGGAAGAGGAGAAACAGAAGGAAAAGCCCAAGGAGGAAAACAAAGACAAGGAGAAGGAGGTTGAGGCCACGACACCCAAACCCCGGCCACTTCACAAAACCTGCTCGCTCTTCATGAGGAGCATCGCTCCAAACATCTCAAAGGCTGAAATCATATCGGTAAGTTCGGCATTGTCCCCGTTTGCTGGATCAAGCTGATTGGGGAAAGCAAGCAACATAGGACAGGTGCAGCACGGGGTTAGATACAGAGTAAAGCTCCCTCTACACTGTCCCCATCAAACACTCCCAGGACAGGTGCAGCACGGGGTTAGATACAGAGTAAAGCTCCCTCTACACTGTCCCCATCAAACAATCCCAGGACAGATACAGCACGGGGTTAGATACAGAGTAAAGCTCCCTCTACACTGTCCCCATCAAACAATCCCAGGACAGATACAGCACGGGGTTAGATACAGAGTAAAGCTCCATCTACACTGTCCCCATCAAACACTCCCAGGACAGGTACAGCACGGGATTAGATACAGAGTAAAGCTCCTTCCACACTGTCCCCATCAAACACTCCCAGGACAGGTACAGCACGGGGTTAGATACAGAGTAAAGCTCCCTCTACACTGTCCCGATCAAACACTCCCAGGCCAGGTACAGCACGGGGTTAGATACAGAGTAAAGCTCCCTCTACACTGTCCCGATCAAACACTCCCAGGCCAGGTACAGCACGGGGTTAGATACAGAGTAAAGCTCCTTCTACACTGTCCCCATCAAACACTCTCAGGACGGGTACAGCACGGGGTTAGATACAGAGTAAAGCTCCCTCTACACTGTCCCGATCAAACACTCCCAGGACAGGTACAGCACGGGGTTAGATACAGAGTAAAGCTCCCTCTACACTGTCCCCATCAAACACTCCCAGGACAGGTACAGGCAAGTAACCCAAAGGCTTTTTAAACCAAATTATCAACTTTGGCTGGCACCTTGACGGATTGTGCTCAGTCCACCAATTCACCCACCTGTCCTGTAATCATAGGAATCATAGAACACACAGTATGATCTGAGAGACAGGAAAGGAACACACTTCTATGAAGGAGGCCATTTGGCCCATCGAGTCTGCACCGATCTACTTAAACCCTCGCTTCCACCCTATCCCCGTAACCCAATAACCCCGCCTAACCTTTTTGATCACTAAGGACAATTTATCACGGCCAATCCACCTAACCCGCACATCTTTGGACTGTGGGAGGAAACCGGAGCGCCCGGAGGAAACCCACGCAGACACGGGGAGGACGTGCAGACTCCGCACAGACAGTGACCCAAGCTGGAATCGAACCTGGGACCCTGGAGCTGTGAAGCCAGAGTGCTAACCACTGAGCTGCCGTGCTGCCCCAATGTCTGCCTGCTCACCAGCCTGTTTAAATGTCCACCTGTGCTGCCATGTGGCCTGTTCATCCGCCTGTGCTGCAATGGCTCTGCTAATCATGTACTGTTGCCTAATTTACACCCGCTCACACTTCTCTGTTGAATTCCAGCTGCCAGGTGTCTATCCTTTCGCTGCTCTCTGCCGCCCTGAAGCCGAGAACTCGCCTCGTCACTAACCATTCCTTTACCAAGTTTCAGAACAAACCTCCTTTTGCTGCGTCTTGTCGCTGAGTCCAGTTTATGAATATTGAGGAAGGTAAATGGCCCCAAACCGGCCACTGGGAAACACCATCTCGTCTGGAAAAATCTCCCGTTCCTTTCCTGTCTCTCAGATCATTTGGGTTCCGATTGTCTGGCTGCAGAGGCCGTGGTTTAATAACAACAACTAACTAACTTGATTTTCTTGTTCTGCAGCTTTGTAAAAGGTTTCCTGGTTTCATGAGAGTGGCTCTATCCGACCCACAACCAGAGCGCAGGTAAATACAGAGCATAGTGTGTGCAATATGACATTGAAATCTCTGTAACTGGCTTCTGTTTACAGACTTATCTGAGGCGCCCTTTCAAAACTGACCCTCTGACAGTGCGGCACTCCCTCAGTACTGACCCTCTGACAGTGCAGCACTCCCTCAGTACTGACCCTCTGACAGTGCGGCACTCCCTCAGTACTGACCCTCTGACAGTGCGGCACTCCCTCAGTACTGACCCTCTGACAGTGCGGCACTCCCTCAGTACTGACCCTCTGACAGTGCGGCACTCCCTCAGTACTGACCCTCTGACAGTGCGGCGCTCCCTCAGTACTGACCCTCTGACAGTGCAGCACTCCCTCAGTACTGACCCTCTGACAGTGCGGCACTCCCTCAGTTCTGACCCTCTGACTGTGTGGCACTCCCTCAGTACTGACCCTCTGACAGTGCGGCACTCCCTCAGTACTGACCCTCTGACAGTACGGCACTCCCTCAGTACTGACCCTCTGACAGTGCGGCACTCCCTCAGTACTGACCCTCTGACAGTGCGGCACTCCCTCAGTACTGACCCTCTGACAGTGCGGCACTCCCTCAGTACTGACCCTCTGACAGTGCGGCACTCCCTCAGTACTGACCCTCTGACAGTGCGGCGCTCCCTCAGTTCTGACCCTCTGACAGTGCGGCACTCCCTCAGTTCTGACCCTCTGACTGTGTGGCACTCCCTCAGTACTGACCCGCTGACAGTGCGGCACTCCCTCAGTACTGACCCTCTGACAGTGCGGCACTCCCTCAGTACTGACCCTCTGACAGTGCGGCACTCCCTCAGTACTGACCCTCTGACAGTGCGGCACTCCCTCAGTACTGACCCTCTGACAGTGCAGCACTCCCAACAACAGTACACCTGCTTTGTCTGGCTTCAGCTCCAACACTGAAAACGAAACCAAAAAAAGAAACAGACACACCCAAGCTTTTCGCAAAGTGAAACTAAAAAGCAGAGCCACAGCCCAGCTCCACCCACACTCTGACATCACTGCAGTAACCTGAGCAGCTCCATTTCTTAAAACGACATTCCCATGACTCTATGATGTCTCGACCACTGTATTGAAGAGCGAGGCAGTCGGCAGTTGTGCGGTTCTGCCTCGAGCGGTTCGCTGAATGACGGTGGGTTCGTGTCGTTTAGCATTGGGCGATATTGTTCATTAAAGATGCCATTTCCATCCCTCCAATAGATTTTACCGACGAGCGTGGGTGACCTTCGATCGCAGCGTCAATATCAAAGAAATCTGCTGGAATCTGCAGAACATCAGAGTAAGTCCTTCCCCAGCGGGCGGGAATATCCCCTCCAAGATGATCAGATGATTGGATAGGGTGGACAGTGAGAGCCTTTTTCCTCGGATGGTGATGTCTAGCACGAGGGGACATAGCTTTAAATTGAGGGGAGATAGATATAGGACAGATGTCAGAGGTAGGTTCTTTACTCAGAGAGTAGTAAGGGCGTGGAATGCCCTGCCTGCAACAGTAGTGGACTCGCCAACACTAAGGGCATTCAAATGGTCATTGGATAGACATATGGACGATAAGGGAATAGTGTAGATGGGCTTTAGAGTGGTTTCACAGGTCGGCGCAACATCGAGGGCCGAAGGGCCGGTACTGCGCTGTAATGTCCTATGTTCTAATTCTGCTTCAGGCCATTTGGGGTTCGCTCTTTGATTGGGTTGGGGTTACAAATTCCCTGCCCCACCGGCACGCGGATCACATTTCCGCCTTCTGTTGTGGGCTTCCTCTCCGTTAATTCCCAGCACCCCTCATCTATCCTGCCTCTCTGAATGTCTCCCACGCTGAACGTCCCCCCAACTCGGGAGCCGCAATTCGAGGGAGGTCACAGGCCGGACCTCCACAGTCGGAGGAGGCCAGGTTCACCTCACTCCCAAAGACATGGTGCGAGGGAAGCAGGAAAGCTACCCTGCCCTTGCTGACCATCCCGTAACCTTCTCCGGAGACGACAAACGCACGTTCAAACATTCACTCCCTCCACCACCGACGCACAGTGCCAGCCGTGTGAACCATCTACAAGATGCACTGCAGCGACTCACCAAGGTTCCTGAGGCAGCACCTCCCAAACCCACCACCTCTACCATCTAGAAGGACAAGAGCAGCAGATACCTGGGAACCCCACCACCTGGAGGTTCCCCTCCGAGTCGCTCACCGTCCCGACTGGGAAATATATCGGCCGTTCCTTCACTGTCGCTGGGGCAAAATCCTGGAACTACCCTCCCTAACAACACAGTGGGTGTACCTACACCACAAGGACTGCAGCGGCTCACCTGATGGGGCAATTAGGGATGGGGCAATAAATGCTTGGCTAACCAGCGACTCCCACATCCAGTAGATTATATATTTTTTTAATTACTGAGGATCAAGACTGTTGTGATGCCCCCAGAGTTGAAAAATGAGTTGAGTTTTCCCAGGCGCACTGATATATTGTGAGACTGCCCTCAGAAGTCGACACTTGACAGCAGTGAGGTTGACTAAGTTGAAGGACTCAGTCCGCTGAGAGATTGTAACAAGAACCATTCAGCCCATCCTCCCAGTGACAGCCCTTTGATTATAGTCTGCGAGCATTCTGGTTCAGCTGGTCAATTGAGAGAATTACTCCCAACACGCCCGAATCAGAGGCCTCACTTCCATCTCCAAGTCATTGCTGTTTTATAACGGCATGTGCAGTGTCCAAACCCTCCCCCACCTTCCAATCCTGCTCACTCTGTACTCCCCAGGGAGGTTCTGGTCCTGTCTCTGACAATTCGGGAGAAACGTTTTCATCCAGTAAGTGGGGAGAATGTGGGACTCGCTCCCACGGGGAGTGGGGAGAATGTGGGACTCGCTCCCACGGGGAGTGGGGGAGAATGTGGGACTCGCTCCCACAGGGGAGTGGGGAGAATGTGGGACTCGCTCCCACGGGGAGTGGGGAGAATGTGGGACTCGCTCCCACGGGGAGTGGGGAGAATGTGGGACTCGCTCCCACGGGGAGTGGGGAGAATGTGGGACTCGCTCCCACGGGGAGTGGGGAGAATGTGGGACTCGCTCCCACGGGGAGTGGGGAGAATGTGGGGACTCGCTCCCACGGGGAGTGGGGAGAATGTGGGACTCGCTCCCACGGGGAGTGGGGAGAATGTGGGCCTCGCTCCCACGGGGAGTGGGGAGAATGTGGGACTTGCTCCCACGGGGAGTGGGGAGAATGTGGGACTCGCTCCCACGGGGAGTGGGGAGAATGTGGGACTCGCTCCCACGGGGAGTGGGGGAGAATGTGGGGACTCGCTCCCCAGGGGGAGAGGGGAGAATGTGGGACTCGCTCCCACGGGAGTGGGGAGAATGTGGGACTCGCTCCCAGGGGGAGAGGGGAGAATGTGGGACTCGCTCCCACGGGGTGTGGGGAGAATGTGGGGACTCGCTCCCACGGGGAGTGCGGGGAGAGAATGTTGGGACTTGCTCCCACGGGGAGTGGGAGAATGTGGGTCTCGCTCCCACGGGGAGTGGGGAGAATGTGGGACTCGCTCCCACGGGGAGTGGGGGAGAATGTGGGCCTCGCTCCCACGGGGAGTGGGGAGAATGTGGGACTCGCTCCCACGGGGAGTGGGGAGAATGTGGGACTCGCTCCCACGGGGAGTGGGGAGAATGTGGGACTCGCTCCCACGGGGAGTGGGGAGTATGTGGGGACCTCGCTCCCACGGGGAGTGGGGGAGAATGTGGGACTCGCTCCCACGGGGAGTGGGGGAGAATGTGGGCCTCGCTCCCACGGGGAGTGGGGAGAATGTGGGACTTGCTCCCACGGGGAGTGGGGAGAATGTGGGACTCGCTCCCACGGGGAGTGGGGAGAATGTGGGACTCGCTCCCACGGGGAGTGGGGGAGAATGTGGGACTCGCTCCCACGGGGAGTGGGGGGAGAATGTGGGCCTCGCTCCCACGGGGAGTGGGGAGAATGTGGGACTCGCTCCCACGGGGAGTGGGGAGAATGTGGGACTCGCTCCCACGGGGAGTGGGGGAGAATGTGGGCCTCGCTCCCACGGGGAGTGGGGAGAATGTGGGACTTGCTCCCACGGGGAGTGGGGGAGAATGTGGGACTCGCTCCCACGGGGGAGTGGGGAGAATGTGGGACTCGCTCCCACGGGGAGTGGGGAGAATGTGGGACTCGCTCCCAGGGGGAGAGGGGAGAATGTGGGACTCGCTCCCACGGGGAGTGGGGAGAATGTGGGACTCGCTCCCAGGGGGAGAGGGGGAGAATGTGGGACTCGCTCCCACGGGGTGTGGGGGAGAATGTGGGACTCGCTCCCACGGGGAGCGGGGAGAATGTGGGACTTGCTCCCACGGGGAGTGGGAGAATGTGGGTCTCGCTCCCACGGGGAGTGGGGAGAATGTGGGACTCGCTCCCACGGGGAGTGGGGGAGAATGTGGGCCTCGCTCCCACGGGGAGTGGGGAGAATGTGGGACTCGCTCCCACGGGGAGTGGGGAGAATGTGGGACTCGCTCCCACGGGGAGTGGGGAGAATGTGGGGACTCGCTCCCACGGGGAGTGGGGAGTATGTGGGACTCGCTCCCACGGGGAGTGGGGAGAATGTGGGACTCGCTCCCACGGGGAGTGGGGAGAATGTGGGACTCGCTCCCACGGGGAGTGGGGAGAATGTGGGACTCGCTCCCACAGGGAGTGGGGGGGAATGTGGGACTCGCTCCCACGGGGATGGGGAGAATGTGGGACTCGCTCCCACGGGGAGTGGGGGAGAATGTGGGCCCTCGCTCCCACGGGGAGTGGGGAGAATGTGGGACTCGCTCCCACGGGGTGTGGGGAGAATGTGGGGACTCGCTCACACAGGGTGTGGTTGAGGTGAATAGAAATCGAGACATTTAAGGGGGGAAGCTCGATAAACACATGAGGGAGAGAGGAATAGACGGAGATGCTGATCAGGTGAGATGGAGAGAGGGGGGGGCGGGGGGAGAGGTGTGGAGGGGGGGCGGGGGAGAGGTGTGTGGAGGGGGGCGGGGGAGGGAGGTGTGGAGGGGGGCGGGGGAGAGGTGTGGAGGGGGGCGGGGGAGAGGTGTGGAGGGGGGCGGGGGAGAGGTGTGGAGGGGGGCGGGGGGAGAGGTGTGGAGGGGGGCGGGGGAGAGGTGTGGAGGGGGGCGGGGGGAGAGGTGTGAGGAGGGGGGGCGGGGAGAGGTGTGGAGGGGGGCGGGGGAGAGGTGTGGAGGGGGGCGGGGGAGAGGTGTGGAGGGGGGCGGGGGAGAGGTGTGGAGGGGGGGCGGGGGAGAGGTGTGGAGGGGGGGCGGGGGGAGAGTGTGGAGGGGGGGCGGGGAGAGGTGTGGGAGGGGGGCGGGGGAGAGGTGTGGAGGGGGGGCGGGGGAGAGGTGTGGAGGGGGGCGGGGGAGAGGTGTGGAGGGGGGCGGGGGAGAGGTGTGGAGGGTGGCGGGGGAGAGGTGTGGAGGGGGGCGGGGGAGAGGTGTGGAGGGGGGCGGGGGAGAGGTGTGGAGGGGGGCGGGGGAGAGGTGTGGAGGGGGGGCGGGGGAGAGGTGTGGAGGGGGGCGGGGGAGAGGTGTGGAGGGGGGCGGGGAGAGAGGTGTGGAGGGGGGCGGGGGAGAGGTGTGGAGGGGGGGCGGGGGAGAGGTGTGGAGGGGGGCGGGGGAGAGGTGTGGAGGGGGGCGGGGGGAGAGGTGTGGAGGGGGGCGGGGGAGAGGTGTGGAGGGGGGCGGGGGAGAGGGTGTGGAGGGGGGGCGGGGGGAGAGGTGTGGAGGGGGGGCGGGGGAGAGGTGTGGAGGGGGGCGGGGGAGAGGTGTGGAGGGGGGGCGGGGGAGAGGTGTGGAGGGGGGCGGGGGAGAGGTGTGGAGGGGGGCGGGGGAGAGGTGTGGAGGGGGGCGGGGGAGAGGTGTGGAGGGGGGGCGGGGGAGAGGTTGAGGGGGGCGGGGGAGAGGTGTGGACGGGGGGCGGGGGAGAGGTGTGGAGGGGGGCGGGGGAGAGGTGTGGAGGGGGGCGGGGGAGAGGTGTGGAGGGGGGCGGGGGAGAGGTGTGGAGGGGGGGCGGGGGAGAGGTGTGGAGGGGGGCGGGGGAGAGGTGTGGAGGGGGGCGGGGGAGAGGTGTGGAGGGGGGCGGGGGAGAGGTGTGGAGGGGGGCGGGGGAGAGGTGTGGAGGGGGGGCGGGGGAGAGGTGTGGAGGGGGGGCGGGGAGAGGTGTGGAGGGGGGCGGGGGAGAGGTGTGGAGGGGGGCGGGGGAGAGGTGTGGAGGGGGCCGGGGGGAGAGGTGTGGAGGGGGGCGGGGGAGAGGTGTGGAGGGGGGGCGGGGGAGAGGTGTGGAGGGGGGCGGGGGAGAGGTGGTGGAGGGGGGCGGGGGAGAGGTGTGGAGGGGGGCGGGGGAGAGTGTGTGGAGGGGGGCGGGGGAGAGGTGTGGAGGGGGGGCGGGGGAGAGGTGGTGGAGGGGGGCGGGGGGAGAGGTGTGGAGGGGGGCGGGGGAGAGGTGTGGAGGGGGGCGGGGGGGAGAGGTGTGGAGGGGGGCGGGGGAGAGGTGTGGAGGGGGGGCGGGGGAGAGAGTGTGGAGGGGGGCGGGGGAGAGGTGTGGAGGGGGGCGGGGGAGAGGTGTGGAGGGGGGCGGGGGAGAGGTGTGGAGGGGGGCGGGGGGGAGAGGTGTGGAGGGGGGCGGGGGAGAGGTGTGGAGGGGGGCGGGGGAGAGGTGTGGAGGGGGGCGGGGGAGAGGTGTGGAGGGGGGCGGGGGAGAGGTGTGGAGGGGGGCGGGGAGAGGTTGGGGAGAGGTGTGGAGGGGGGGCGGGGGAGAGGTGTGGAGGGGGGCGGGGGGAGAGGTGTGGAGGGGGGCGGGGGGAGAGGTGTGGAGGGGGGTGGGGAGAGGTGTGGAGCAGGGACACCAGCATGGGGCTGATGGGCCGATTGTGTCTGTGCTGATGTTCCACGGCACACAGGCTGATGCGAATCTTCTTTTCTGTGCAGCTGCGAGACTGCGAGCTGAGCCCTGTGGTGAACCGGGACCTGGCCAGGCGCGTCCCGCAGTATCAACGGCATCACGCAACACAAGCAGATCGTCCGTAACGACATCAAACTGGCGGCTAAACTCATCCACTCACTGGATGACCGCTCACAGCTGTGGTCATCGGAAACTGTCAACGAGGAAGGGCGAGTCGAGGTGAGTGTGGGCAAACTGTAACGCCAGGACGTTCCGTGTGTTTCACAGGTTTGCGGGAGGCTCCTGAGCTGTAATGTCAGACCAACCCTCCGTCCTCCGTGTGAACTCTTAGCAGCCAAAAGCAGCTGTCGGGGAAAGTTGGGAATTGAAGTTTTCGCCACGGTGATCCTTGCAACTGGTGGTAGTATTTGAGGAAGCAAGGGGGCTGCAGAAGGACTTGGACAGGCGAGGAGAGTGGGCAAAGAAGTGGCAGATGGAATACAAAGTGGAAAAGTATGAGGTTGTGCACTTTGGAAGGAGCGAATTTATGGCAGAGATTATTTTCCAAATGGGGAAATGCTTCGGAAATCAGAAGCACAAAGGGGACTTGGGAGACCTTGTTCATGATTCTCTAAAGGTAGACCATGAGACATAGGAGCGGAAGTAAGGCCATTCGGCCCATCGAGTCCACTCCACCATTCAATCATGGCTGATT
>NW_027309178.1:0-48307 GCF_047496885.1 Scyliorhinus torazame | reverse complement strand
GAGAGAGAGAGATGGAGAGAGAGAGAGAGATGGAGAGAGAGATAGTTGGGGTAGGAAAGGTGAAGATCCATCAACTGCCCAGTGAGAGGATTAGGTGAAGGACTAAACCCCCCCTTCACTCCCCGCCCCCCCCACCCCCCCACAGCAACCACTCGGATGAACCCAAAAATCAATTGTGCGGAAAAAGCTGCCAATTGCCCCTGGGGCAGGAATGATAGTGACGCCTGTCGCTGTGATGGTGAATGCCCACCCCCCCGACAATGCCACCACCCCCGACAATGCCACCCCCCCCCGACAATGCCACCCCCCACTGACAATGCCACCCCCCCCCCGACAATGCCACCCCCCCCCCCTGCAGAACCCTCCCGCAGAGAGAAACAGAAATTCCCATTCGCCAAGAAGCTGGGGTGGGGGGGGGGGGGGAAGAGTTTGAAATTCAGTCGGTGCAGCACCGTGTGCCCGGGGCACTGACAGAGGAACCCGGCTGATGCCACCCTACCCCCCGCAGCCTCCCCTTGCTGGTCGGGTGGAGCCCGGGGGGGGGGGGGGGGGGGGGGGGTTAACAGATGCAGCATCACATCGACAGACTCAGTTTGAACCGTGACACAGACACGGAGTTTAACAAAATTAACCCGAGGGTGAGACCCGGGCCGCGCGGAGAGAGAGAGGCCGTTTCCGTCAGTCGCCTCACCCACGTCCAACTCAACGGCAGCGGAGACGAAGCTGGGCTGTATAAACATTGGCGGGGGGGTGGTGGGGGGGGGGAGAGGGTCGAGTCGAACAGGCTGCGGGTCCCGCTCAGCAGATCAGACTATACCTGCTGATGGACGTGGCGACGGCGAAGCTCGCCGTCTGAATCATCCTCGTCCTCCTCGTCATTCAGCAGGGCCACGCGGGTCACCTTGCGCATCGCCACCTCCTGCGGGAGAAACGGAGACGGGTCAGCGCGGCCAGGGTCAGCGCGGCAGGTCGGCCGCGTCGGGGTCGCAGCGTCGGGGTCCCAACCCCCCAGTCCCGCGTGTTTATCTGGCCCGGACAAAATTTCTAAATATAACAAACCCAGACATCAGCGGGCACCGCGAGCTCCCGGTCCGGGCACGGTTATGTCCGATGGTGCCAGCGGGCACCGCGCGCTCCCGGTCCGGGCACGGTTATGTCCCGATGGTGTCAGCGGGCACCGTGAGCTCCCGGTCCGGGCACAGTTATGTCCCGATGGTGCCAGCGGGCACCGACCGTGAGCCCCCGGTCCGGGCACGGTTATGTCCCGATGGTGCCAGCGGGCACCGCGCGCTCCCGGTCCTGGGCACGGTTATGTCCGATGGTGTCAGCGGGCACCGTGAGCTCCCGGTCCGGGCACAGTTATGTCCCGATGGTGCCAGCGGGCACCGCGAGCCCCCGGTCCGGGCACGGTTATGTCCCGATGGTGCCGGCGGGCACTGAGCTCCCGGTCCGGGCACGGTTATGTCCCCATGGTGCCAGCGGGCACCGCGAGCTCCCGGTCCGGGCACGGTTATGTCACGATGGTGCCCAGCGGGCACCGCGAGCTCCCGGTCCGGGCACGGTTATGTCCCGATGGTGCCAGCGGGCACCGCGAGCTCCCGGTCCGGGCACGGTTATGTCCCGATCGTGCCAGCGGGCACCGCGCGCTCCCGGTCCGGGCACGGTTATGTCCCGATGGTGTCAGCGGGCACCGTGAGCTCCCGGTCCGGGCACAGTTATGTCCCAATGGTGCCAGCGGGCACCGCGAGCCCCCGGTCCGGGCACGGTTATGTCCCGATGGTGCCGGCGGGCACTGAGCTCCCGGTCCCTGGCACGGTTATGTCCCCCATGGTGCCAGCGGGGCACCGCGAGCTCCCGGTCCGGGCACGGTTATGTCCCATGGTGCCAGCGGGCACTGAGCTCCCGGTCCGGGCACGGTTATGTCCCGATGGTGCCAGCGGGCACCGCGAGCTCCCGGTGCGGGCACGGTTATGTCCCGATGGTGTCAGCGGGCACCGTGAGCTCCCGGTCCGGGCACAGTTATGTCCCGATGGTGCCAGCGGGCACCGCGAGCCCCCGGTCCGGGCACGGTTATGTCCCGATGGTGCCGGCGGGCACTGAGCTCCCGGTCCTGGCACGGTTATGTCCCCATGGTGCCAGCGGGCACCGCGAGCTCCCGGTCCGGGCACGGTTATGTCCCGATGGTGCCAGCGGGCACCGCGAGCTCCCGGTCCGGGCACGGTTATGTCCTGATGGTGCCAGCGGGCACTGAGCTCCCGGTCCGGGCACGGTTATGTCCCGATGGTGCCAGCGGGCACCGCGAGCTCCCGGTCCGGGCACGGTTATGTCCCGATGGTGCCAGCGGGCACCGTAAGCTCCCGGTCCGGGCACGGTTATGTCCTGATGGTGCCAGCGGGCACCGTGAGCCCCCGGTCCGGGCACGGTTATGTCCCGATGGTGCCAGCGGGCACCGTGAGCCCCCGGTCCGGGCCACGGTTATGTCCCGATGGTGCCAGCGGGCACCGTGAGCCCCCGGTCCGGGCACGGTTATGTCCAGATGGTGCAAGCGGGCACCGCGAGCTCCCGGTCCGGGCACGGTTATGTCCCGATGGTGCCAGCGGTCACCGCGAGCTCCCGGTCCAGGCACGGTTATGTCCCGATGGTGCCAGCGGGCACCGCGAGCTCCCGGTCCAGGCACGGTTATGTCCCCATGGTGCCAGCGGGCACCGCGAGCTCCCGGTCCGGGCACGGTTATGTCCCGATGGTTGCTAGCGGGCACTGAGCTCCCGGTCCGGGCACGGTTATGTCCCCATGGTGCCAGCGGGCACCGCGAGCCCCCGGTCCGGGCACGGTTATGTCCCGATGGTGCCAGCGGGCACCGCGAGCTCCTGGTCCGGGCACGGTTATGTCCCGATGGTGCCAGCGGGCACCGTAAGCTCCCGGTCCGGGCACGGTTATGTCCCGATGGTGCCAGCGGGCACCGCGAGCTCCCGGTCCGGGCACGGTTATGTCCCGATGGTGCCAGCGGGCACCGTGAGCCCCCGGTCCGGGCACGGTTATGCCCCGATGGTGCCAGCGGGCACCGCGAGCTCCCGGTCCGGGCACGGTTATGCCCCGATGGTGCCAGCGGGCACCGTGAGCTCCCGGTCCGGGCACGGTTATGTCCCGATGGTGGCAGCGGGCACCGCGAGCTCCCGGTCCGGGCACGGTTATGTCCCCATGGTGCCAGCGGGCACCGCGAGCTCCCGGTCCGGGCACGGTTATGCCCCGATGGTGCCAGCGGGCACTGAGCTCCCGGTCCGGGCACGGTTATGTCCCCATGGTGCCAGCGGGCACCGCGAGCTCCGGTCCGGGCACGGTTATGTCCCGATGGTGCCAGCGGGCACCGCGAGCTCCCGGTCCGGGCACGGTTATGTCCCGATGGTGCCAGCGGGCACCGCGAGCTCCCGGTCCGGGCACGGTTATCGATCGTGCGCGGCACCGTGAGCTGCGGGCACCGTGATCCCGGTCCGGGCACGGTTATGTCCCGATGGTGCCAGCGGGCACCGCGCGCATCCCGGTCCGGGCACGGTTATGTCCCGATGGTGTCAGCGGGCACCGTGAGCTCCCGGTCCGGGCACGGTTATGTCCCGATGGTGCCAGCGGGCACCGCGAGCTCCCGGTCCAGGCACGGTATGTCCCGATGGTGCCAGCGGGCACCGCGAGCTCCGGCACGGTTATGTCCCATGGTGCCAGCGGGCACCGCGAGCTCCCGGTCCCGGGCACGGTTATGTCCCGATGGTGCTAGCGGGCACTGAGCTCCTGGTCCGGGCGCGGTTATGTCCCATGGTGCCAGCGGGCACCGCGAGCCCCCGGTCCGGGCACGGTTATGTCCCGATGGTGCCAGCGGGCACCGCGAGCTCCCGGTCCGGGCACGGTTATGTCCCGATGGTGCCAGCGGGCACCGTAAGCTCCCGGTCCGGGCACGGTTATGTCCCGATGGTGCCAGCGGGCACCGCGAGCTCCCGGTCCGGGCACGGTTATGCCCCGATGGTGCCAGCGGGCACCGCGCGCTCCCGGTCCGGGCACGGTTATGTCCCGATGGTGTCAGCGGGCACCGTGAGCTCCCGGTCCGGGCACAGTTATGTCCCGATGGTGCCAGCGGGCACCGCGAGCCCCCGGTCCGGGCACGGTTATGTCCCGATGGTGCCGGCGGGCACTGAGCTCCCGGTCCGGGCACGGTTATGTCCCCATGGTGCCAGCGGGCACTGAGCTCCCGGTCCCGGGCACGGTTATGTCCCGATGGTGCCAGCGGGCACCGCGAGCTCCCGGTGCGGGCACGGTTATGTCCCGATGGTGTCAGCGGGCACCGTGAGCTCCCGGTCCGGGCACAGTTATGTCCCGATGGTGCCAGCGGGCACCGCGAGCCCCCGGTCGGGCACGGTTATGTCCCGATGGTGCCGGCGGGCACTGAGCTCCCGGTCCTGGCACGGTTATGTCCCCATGGTGCCAGCGGCACCGCGAGCTCCCGGTCCGGGCACGGTTTATGTCCCGATGGTGCCAGCGGGCACCGCGAGCTCCCGGTCCGGGCACGGTTATGTCCTGATGGTGCCAGCGGGCACTGAGCTCCCGGTCCGGGCACGGTTATGTCCCGATGGTGCCAGCGGGCACCGCGAGCTCCCGGTCCGGGCACGGTTATGTCCCGATGGTGCCAGCGGGCACCGTAAGCTCCCGGTCCGGGCACGGTTATGTCCCGATGGTGCCAGCGGGCACCGCGAGCTCCCGGTCCGGGCACGGTTATGTCCCGATGGTGCCAGCGGGCACTGAGCTCCCGGTCCGGACACGGTTATGTCCTGATGGTGCCAGCGGTCACCGTGAGCCCCCGGTCCGGGCACGGTTATGTCCCGATGGTGCCAGCGGGCACCGTGAGCCCCCGGTCCGGGCACGGTTATGTCCCGATGGTGCCAGCGGGCACCGTGAGCCCCCGGTCCGGGCACGGTTATGTCCAGATGGTGCAAGCGGGCACCGCGAGCTCCCGGTCCGGGCACGGTTATGTCCCGATGGTGCCAGCGGTCACCGCGAGCTCCCGGTCCAGGCACGGTTATGTCCCGATGGTGCCAGCGGGCACCGCGAGCTCCCGGTCCAGGCACGGTTATGTCCCGATGGTGCCAGCGGGCACCGCGAGCTCCCGGCACGGTTATGTCCCCATGGTGCCAGCGGGCACCGCGAGCTCCCGGTCCGGGCACGGTTATGTCCCGATGGTGCTAGCGGGCACTGAGCTCCCGGTCCGGGCACGGTTATGTCCCCATGGTGCCAGCGGGCACCGCGAGCCCCCGGTCCGGGCACGGTTATGTCCCGATGGTGCCAGCGGGCACCGCGAGCTCCCGGTCCGGGCACGGTTATGTCCCGATGGTGCCAGCGGGCACCGTAAGCTCCCGGTCCGGGCACGGTTATGTCCCGATGGTGCCAGCGGGCACCGCGAGCTCCCGGTCCGGGCACGGTTATGTCCCGATGGTGCCAGCGGGCACCGTGAGTCCCCGGTCCGGGCACGGTTATGCCCCGATGGTGCCAGCGGGCACCGCGAGCTCCCGGTCCGGGCACGGTTATGCCCCGATGGTGCCAGCGGGCACCGTGAGCTCCCGGTCCGGGCACGGTTATGTCCCGATGGTGGCAGCGGGCACCGCGAGCTCCCGGTCCGGGCACGGTTATGTCCCCATGGTGCCAGCGGGCACCGCGAGCTCCCGGTCCGGGCACGGTTATGCCCCGATGGTGCCAGCGGGCACCGCGAGTCCCCGGTCCGGGCACGGTTATGTCCCGATGGTGCCAGCGGGCACCGCGAGCTCCCGGTCCGGGCACGGTTATGCCCCGATGGTGCCAGCGGGCACCGCGAGTCCCCGGTCCGGGCACGGTTATGTCCCGATGGTGCCAGTGGGCACCGCGAGCTCCCGGTCCGGGCACGGTTATGTACCGATGGTGCCAGCGGGCACCGGGAGCTCCCGGTCCGGGCACGGTTATGTCCCAATGGTGCCAGCGGGCACCGCGAGCTCCCGGTCCGGGCACGGTTATGTCCCGATGGTGCCAGCGGGCACCGTGAGCCCCCGGTCCGGGCACGGTTATGTCCCGATGGTGCCAGCGGGCACCGCGCGCTCCCGGTCCGGGCACGGTTATGTCCCGATGGTGTCAGCGGGCACCGTGAGCTCCCGGTCCGGGCACAGTTATGTCCCGATGGTGCCAGCGGGCACCGCGAGCCCCCGGTCCGGGCACGGTTATGTCCCGATGGTGCCGGCGGGCACTGAGCTCCCGGTCCGGGCACGGTTATGTCCCCATGGTGCCAGCGGGCACCGCGAGCTCCCGGTCCGGGCACGGTTATGTCCCGATGGTGCCAGCGGGCACCGCGAGCTCCCGGTCCGGGCACGGTTATGTCCCGATGGTGCCAGCGGGCACCGCGAGCTCCCGGTCCGGGCACGGTTATGACCCGATCGTGTCTGCGGGCACCGTGAGCTCCCGGTCCGGGCACGGTTATGTCCCGATGGTGCCAGCGGGCACCGCGCGCTCCCGGTCCGGGCACGGTTATGTCCCGATGGTGTCAGCGGGCACCGTGAGCTCCCGGTCCGGGCACGGTTATGTCCCGATGGTGCCAGCGGGCACCGCGAGCTCCCGGTCCAGGCACGGTTATGTCCCGATGGTGCCAGCGGGCACCGCGAGCTCCCGGCACGGTTATGTCCCCATGGTGCCAGCGGGCACCGCGAGCTCCCGGTCCGGGCACGGTTATGTCCCGATCGTGCTAGCGGGCACTGAGCTCCCGGTCCGGGCACGGTTATGTCCCCATGGTGCCAGCGGGCACCGCGAGCCCCCGGTCCGGGCACGGTTATGTCCCGATGGTGCCAGCGGGCACCGCGAGCTCCCGGTCCGGGCACGGTTATGTCCCGATGGTGCCAGCGGGCACCGTAAGCTCCCGGTCCGGGCACGGTTATGTCCCGATGGTGCCAGCGGGCACCGCGAGCTCCCGGTCCGTGCACGGTTATGTCCCGATGGTGCCAGCGGGCACCGCGCGCTCCCGGTCCGGGCACGGTTATGTCCCGATGGTGCCAGCGGGCACCGCGAGCCCCCGGTCCGGGCACGGTTATGTCCCGATGGTGCCGGCGGGCACTGAGCTACCGGTCCGGGCACGGTTATGTCCCCATGGTGCCAGCGGGCACCGCGAGCTCCCGGTCCGGGCACGTTTATGTCACGATGGTGCCAGCGGGCACCGCGAGCTCCCGGTCCGGGCACGGTTATGTCCCGATGGTGCCAGCGGGCACCGCGAGCTCCCGGTCCGGGCACGGTTATGTCCCGATCGTGCCAGCGGGCACCGCGCGCTCCCGGTCCGGGCACGGTTATGTCCCGATGGTGTCAGCGGGCACCGTGAGCTCCCGGTCCGGGCACAGTTATGTCCCGATGGTGCCAGCGGGCACCGCGAGCCCCCGGTCCGGGCACGGTTATGTCCCGATGGTGCCGGCGGGCACTGAGCTCCCAGTCCTGGCACGGTTATGTCCCCATGGTGCCAGCGGGCACCGCGAGCTCCCGGTCCGGGCACGGTTATGTCCCATGGTGCCAGCGGGCACTGAGCTCCCGGTCCGGGCACGGTTATGTCCCGATGGTGCCAGCGGGCACCGCGAGCTCCCGGTGCGGGCACGGTTATGTCCCGATGGTGTCAGCGGGCACCGTGAGCTCCCGGTCCGGGCACAGTTATGTCCCGATGGTGCCAGCGGGCACCGCGAGCCCCCGGTCCGGGCACGGTTATGTCCCGATGGTGCCGGCGGGCACTGAGCTCCCGGTCCTGGCACGGTTATGTCCCCATGGTGCCAGCGGGCACCGCGAGCTCCCGGTCCGGGCACGGTTATGTCCCGATGGTGCCAGCGGGCACCGCGAGCTCCCGGTCCGGGCACGGTTATGTCCTGATGGTGCCAGCGGGCACTGAGCTCCTGGTCCGGGCACGGTTATGTCCCGATGGTGCCAGCGGGCACCGCGAGCTCCCGGTCCGGGCACGGTTATGTCCCGATGATGCCAGCGGGCACCGTGAGCCCCCGGTCCGGGCACGGTTATGTCCCGATGGTGCCAGCGGGCACCGTGAGCCCCCGGTCCGGGCACGGTTATGTCCCGATGGTGCCAGCGGGCACCGTGAGCCCCCGGTCCGGGCACGGTTATGTCCAGATGGTGCAAGCGGGCACCGCGAGCTCCCGGTCCGGGCACGGTTATGTCCCGATGGTGCCAGCGGTCACCGCGAGCTCCCGGTCCAGGCACGGTTATGTCCCGATGGTGCCAGCGGGCACCGCGAGCTCCCGGTCCAGGCACGGTTATGTCCCGATGGTGCCAGCGGGCACCGCGAGCTCCCGGCACGGTTATGTCCCCATGGTGCCAGCGGGCACCGCGAGCTCCCGGTCCGGGCACGGTTATGTCCCGATGGTGCTAGCGGGCACTGAGCTCCCGGTCCGGGCACGGTTATGTCCCCATGGTGCCAGCGGGCACCGCGAGCCCCCGGTCCGGGCACGGTTATGTCCCGATGGTGCCAGCGGGCACCGCGAGCTCCCGGTCCGGGCACGGTTATGTCCCGATGGTGCCAGCGGGCACCGTAAGCTCCCGGTCCGGGCACGGTTATGTCCCGATGGTGCCAGCGGGCACCGCGAGCTCCCGGTCCGGGCACGGTTATGTCCCGATGGTGCCAGCGGGCACCGTGAGCCCCCGGTCCGGGCACGGTTATGCCCCGATGGTGCCAGCGGGCACCGCGAGCTCCCGGTCCGGGCACGGTTATGCCCCGATGGTGCCAGCGGGCACCGTGAGCTCCCGGTCCGGGCACGGTTATGTCCCGATGGTGGCAGCGGGCACCGCGAGCTCCCGGTCCGGGCACGGTTATGTCCCCATGGTGCCAGCGGGCACCGCGAGCTCCCGGTCCGGGCACGGTTATGCCCCGATGGTGCCAGCGGGCACCGCGAGTCCCCGGTCCGGGCACGGTTATGTCCCGATGGTGCCAGCGGGCACCGCGAGCTCCCGGTCCGGGCACGGTTATGCCCCGATGGTGCCAGCGGGCACCGCGAGTCCCCGGTCCGGGCACGGTTATGTCCCGATGGTGCCAGTGGGCACCGCGAGCTCCCGGTCCGGGCACGGTTATGTACCGATGGTGCCAGCGGGCACCGGGAGCTCCCGGTCCGGGCACGGTTATGTCCCAATGGTGCCAGCGGGCACCGCGAGCTCCCGGTCCGGGCACGGTTATGTCCCGATGGTGCCAGCGGGCACCGTGAGCCCCCGGTCCGGGCACGGTTATGTCCCGATGGTGCCAGCGGGCACCGCGCGCTCCCGGTCCGGGCACGGTTATGTCCCGATGGTGTCAGCGGGCACCGTGAGCTCCCGGTCCGGGCACAGTTATGTCCCGATGGTGCCAGCGGGCACCGCGAGCCCCCGGTCCGGGCACGGTCATGTCCCGATGGTGCCGGCGGGCACTGAGCTCCCGGTCCGGGCACGGTTATGTCCCCATGGTGCCAGCGGGCACCGCGAGCTCCCGGTCCGGGCACGGTTATGTCCCGATGGTGCCAGCGGGCACCGCGAGCTCCCGGTCCGGGCACGGTTATGTCCCGATGGTGCCAGCGGGCACCGCGAGCTCCCGGTCCGGGCACGGTTATGTCCCGATCGTGTCTGCGGGCACCGTGAGCTCCCGGTCCGGGCACGGTTATGTCCCGATGGTGCCAGCGGGCACCGCGCGCTCCCGGTCCGGTTATGTCCCGATGGTGTCAGCGGGCACCGTGAGCTCCCGGTCCGGGCACGGTTATGTCCCGATGGTGCCAGCGGGCACCGCGAGCTCCCGGTCCAGGCACGGTTATGTCCCGATGGTGCCAGCGGGCACCGCGAGCTCCCGGCACGGTTATGTCCCCATGGTGCCAGCGGGCACCGCGAGCTCCCGGTCCGGGCACGGTTATGTCCCGATGGTGCTAGCGGGCACTGAGCTCCCGGTCCGGGCACGGTTATGTCCCCATGGTGCCAGCGGGCACCGCGAGCCCCCGGTCCGGGCACGGTTATGTCCCGATGGTGCCAGCGGGCACCGCGAGCTCCCGGTCCGGGCACGGTTATGTCCCGATGGTGCCAGCGGGCACCGTAAGCTCCCGGTCCGGGCACGGTTATGTCCCGATGGTGCCAGCGGGCACCGCGAGCTCCCGGTCCGGGCACGGTTATGTCCCGATGGTGCCAGCGGGCACCGCGAGCCCCCGGTCCGGGCACGGTTATGCCCCGATGGTGCCAGCGGGCACCGTGAGCTCCCGGTCCAGGCACGGTTATGTCCCGATGGTGCCAGCGGGCACCGCGAGCTCCCGGTCCGGGCACGGTTATGTCCCGATGGTGCCAGCGGGCACCGTGAGCCCCCGGTCCGGGCACGGTTATGTCCCGAGGGTGCCAGCGGGCACCGCGAGCTCCCGGTCCGGGCACGGTTATGTCCCGATGGTGCCAGCGGGCACCACGAGCTCCCGGTCCAGGCACGGTTATGTCCCGATGGTGCCAGCGGGCACCGCGTGCTCCCGGTCCGGGCACGGTTATGTCCCGATGGTGCCAGCGGGCACCGCGCGCTCCCGGTCCGGGCACGGTTATGTCCCCATGGTGCCAGCGGGCACCGCTAGCCCCCGGTCCGGGCACGGTTATGTCCCGATGGTGCCAGCGGGCACTGAGCCCCCGGTCCGGGCACGGTTATGTCCCGATGGTGCCAGCGGGCACTGAGCTCCCGGTCCGGGCACGGTTATGTCCCCATGGTGCCAGCTGGCACCGCGAGCTCCCGGTCCGGGCACGGTTATGTCCCGATGGTGCCAGCGGGCACCGCGAGCCCCCAGTCCGGGCACGGTTATGTCCTGATGGTGCCAGCGGGCACCGCGAGCCCCCGGTCCAGGCACGGTTATGTCCCGATGGTGCCAGCGGGCACTGAGCCCCCGGTCCGGGCACGGTTATGTCCCGATGGTGCCAGCGGGCACCGCGAGCTCCCGGTCCGGGCACGGTTATGTCCCGATGCTGCCAGCGGGCACCGCGAGCTCCCGGTCCGGGCACGGTTATGTCCCGATGGTGCCAGCGGGCACCGCGAGCTCCCGGTCCGGGCACGGTTATGTCCCGATGGTGCCAGCGGGCACTGAGCTCCCGGTCCGGGCACGGTTATGTCCCGATGGTGCCAGCGGGCACCGCGAGCCCCCGGTCCGGGCACGGTTATGTCCCGATGGTGCCAGCGGGCACTGAGCTCCCGGTCCGGGCACCGTTATGTCCCGATGGTGCCAGCGGGCACTGAGCTCCCGGTCCGGGCACGGTTATGTCCAGACGGTGCCAGCGGGCACCGCGAGCCCCCGGTCCGGGCACGGTTATGTCCCGATCGTGCCAGCGGGCACTGAGCTCCCGGTCCGGGCACGGTTATGTCCAGACGGTGCCAGCGGGCACCGCGAGCCCCCGGTCCGGGCACGGTTATGTCCCGATCGTGCCAGCGGGCACTGAGCTCCCGGTCCGGGCACGGTTATGTCCCGATCGTGCCAGCGGGCACTGAGCTCCCGGTCCGGGCACGGTTATGTCCAGACGGTGCCAGCGGGCACCGCGAGCCCCCGGTCCGGGCACGGTTATGCCCCGATGGTGCCAGCGGGCACTGAGCTCCCGGTCCGGGCACGGTTATGTCCCGATCGTGCCAGCGGGCACTGAGCTCCCGGTCCGGGCACGGTTATGTCCAGACGGTGCCAGCGGGCACCGCGAGCTCCCGGTCCGGGCACGGTTATGCCCCGATGGTGCCAGCGGGCACCGCGAGCTCCCGGTCCGGGCACGGTTATGTCCCGATGGTGCCAGCGGGCACCGCGAGTCCCCGGTCCGGGCGCGGTTATGTCCCGATGGTGCCAGCGGGCACTGAGCTCCCGGTCCGGGCACGGTTATGTCCCGATGGTGCCAGCGGGCACTGCGAGCCCCCGGTCCGGGCACGGTTATGTCCCGATGGTGCCAGCAGGCA
The DNA here is from genome assembly GCF_047496885.1 of Scyliorhinus torazame. Taxonomy (NCBI): domain Eukaryota; kingdom Metazoa; phylum Chordata; class Chondrichthyes; order Carcharhiniformes; family Scyliorhinidae; genus Scyliorhinus; species Scyliorhinus torazame. Next base: position 36,363 of record NW_027309178.1, on the reverse strand, counting down.
CCGCGAGTCCCCGGTCCGGGCACGGTTATGTCCCGATGGTGCCAGCGGGCACTGAGCTCCCGGTCCGGGCACGGTTATGTCCCGATGGTGCCAGCGGGCACCGCGAGCTCCCGGTCCGGGCACGGTTATGCCCCGATAGTGCCAACGGGCACCGCGAGCCCCCGGTCCGGGCACGGTTATGTCCCGATGGTGCCAGCAGGCACTGCGAGCCCCCGGTCCGGGCACGGTTATGTCCCGATGGTGCCAGCGGGCACTGAGCTCCCGGTCCCGGCACGGTTATGCCCCGATAGTGCCAACGGGCACCGCGAGTTCCCGGTCCGGGCACGGTTATGTCCCGATAGTGCCAACGGGCACCGCGAGCTCCCGGTCCGGGCACGGTTATGCCCCGATGGTGCCAGCGGGCACCGCGAGCCCCCGGTCCGGGCACGGTTATGTCCCGATGGTGCCAGCGGGCACCGCGAGTCCCCGGTCCGGGCACGGTTATGTCCCGATGGTGCCAGCGGGCACCGCGAGCTCCCGGTCCGGGCACGGTTATGCCCCGATGGTGCCAGCGGGCACCGCGAGCTCCCGGTCCGGGCACGGTTATGTCCCAATGGTGCTAGCGGGCACTGAGCTCCCGGTCCGGGCACGGTTATGTCCCGATGGTGCCAGCGGGCACCGCGAGCTCCCGGTCCGGGCACGGTTATGTCCCCATGGTGCCAGCGGGCACCGTGAGCCCCCGGTCCGGGCACGGTTATGTCCCGATGGTGCCAACGGGCACCGCGAGCTCCCGGTCCGGGCACGGTTATGTCCCCATGGTGCCAGCGGGCACCGCGAGTCCCCGGTCCGGGCACGGTTTTTTCCCGATGGTGCCAGCGGGCACCGCGAGTCCCCGGTCCGGGCTCGGTTATGTCCCGAGGGTGCTTGCGGGCACCGCGAGCTCCCGGTCCGGGCACGGTTATGTCCCCATGGTGCCAACGGGCACCGCGAGCTCCCGGTCCGGGCACGGTTATTTCCCGGTGGTGCCAGCGGGCACCGCGAGTCCCCGGTCCTGGCACGGTTATGTCCCGATGGTGCCAGCGGGCACTGAGCTCCCGGTCCGGGCACGGTTATGTCCCGATGGTGCCAGCGGGCACCGCGAGCTCCCGGTCCGGGCACGGTTATGCCCCGATGGTGCCAGCGAGCACCGCAAGCTCGCGGTCGGGGCACGGTTATGTCCCGATGGTGCCAACGGGCACCGCGAGCCCCCGGTCCGGGCACGGTTATGTCCCGATGGTGCCAGCGAGCACCGCAAGCTCCCGGTCCGGGCACGGTTATGTCCCGATGGTGCCAACGGGCACTGCGAGCCCCCGGTCCGGGCACGGTTATGTCCCCATGGTGCCAGCGGGCACCGCTAGCCCCCGGTCCGGGCACGGTTATGTCCCGATGGTGCCAGCGGGCACTGAGCTCCCGGTCCGGGCACGGTTATGTCCCGATGGTGCTAGCGGGCACCGCAAGCTCCCGGTCCGGGCACGGTTATGTCCCGATGGTGCCAGCAGGCACCGCGAGCTCCCGGTCCGGGCACGGTTATGTCCCCATGGTGCCAGCGCCACCGCGAGCTCCCGGTCCGGGCACGGTTATGTCCCGATGGTGCCAGCGAGCACCGCGAGCTCCCGGTCCGGGCACGGTTATGTCCCGATGGTGCCAGCGGGCACCGCGAGCTCCCGGTCCGGGCACGGTTATGTCCCGATGCTGCCAGCGGGCACCGCGAGCTCCCGGTCCGGGCACGGTTATGTCCCGATGGTGCCAGCGGGCACCGCGAGCTCCCGGTCCGGGCACGGTTATGTCCCGATGGTGCCAGCGGGCACTGAGCTCCCGGTCCGGGCACGGTTATGTCCCGATGGTGCCAGCGGGCACCGCGAGCCCCCGGTCCGGGCACGGTTATGTCCCGATGGTGCCAGCGGGCACTGAGCTCCCGGTCCGGGCACCGTTATGTCCCGATGGTGCCAGCGGGCACTGAGCTCCCGGTCCGGGCACGGTTATGTCCAGACGGTGCCAGCGGGCACCGCGAGCCCCCGGTCCGGGCACGGTTATGTCCCGATCGTGCCAGCGGGCACTGAGCTCCCGGTCCGGGCACGGTTATGTCCAGACGGTGCCAGCGGGCACCGCGAGCCCCCGGTCCGGGCACGGTTATGTCCCGATCGTGCCAGCGGGCACTGAGCTCCCGGTCCGGGCACGGTTATGTCCCGATCGTGCCAGCGGGCACTGAGCTCCCGGTCCGGGCACGGTTATGTCCAGACGGTGCCAGCGGGCACCGCGAGCCCCCGGTCCGGGCACGGTTATGTCCCGATCGTGCCAGCGGGCACTGAGCTCCCGGTCCGGGCACGGTTATGTCCAGACGGTGCCAGCGGGCACCGCGAGCCCCCGGTCCGGGCACGGTTATGTCCCGATCGTGCCAGCGGGCACTGAGCTCCCGGTCCGGGCACGGTTATGTCCCGATCGTGCCAGCGGGCACCGCGAGTCCCCGGTCCTGGCACGGTTATGTCCCGATGGTGCCAGCGGGCACTGAGCTCCCGGTCCGGGCACGGTTATGTCCCGATGGTGCCAGCGGGCACCGCGAGCTCCCGGTCCGGGCACGGTTATGCCCCGATGGTGCCAGCGAGCACCGCAAGCTCGCGGTCGGGGCACCGTTATGTCCCGATGGTGCCAACGGGCACCGCGAGCCCCCGGTCCGGGCACGGTTATGTCCCGATGGTGCCAGCGAGCACCGCAAGCTCCCGGTCCGGGCACGGTTATGTCCCGATGGTGCCAACGGGCACTGCGAGCCCCCGGTCCGGGCACGGTTATGTCCCCATGGTGCCAGCGGGCACCGCTAGCCCCCGGTCCGGGCACGGTTATGTCCCGATGGTGCCAGCGGGCACTGAGCTCCCGGTCCGGGCACGGTTATGTCCCGATGGTGCTAGCGGGCACCGCAAGCTCCCGGTCCGGGCACGGTTATGTCCCGATGGTGCCAGCAGGCACCGCGAGCTCCCGGTCCGGGCACGGTTATGTCCCCATGGTGCCAGCGCCACCGCGAGCTCCCGGTCCGGGCACGGTTATGTCCCGATGGTGCCAGCGAGCACCGCGAGCTCCCGGTCCGGGCACGGTTATGTCCCGATGGTGCCAGCGGGCACCGCGAGCTCCCGGTCCGGGCACGGTTATGTCCCGATGCTGCCAGCGGGCACCGCGAGCTCCCGGTCCGGGCACGGTTATGTCCCGATGGTGCCAGCGGGCACCGCGAGCTCCCGGTCCGGGCACGGTTATGTCCCGATGGTGCCAGCGGGCACTGAGCTCCCGGTCCGGGCACGGTTATGTCCCGATGGTGCCAGCGGGCACCGCGAGCCCCCGGTCCGGGCACGGTTATGTCCCGATGGTGCCAGCGGGCACTGAGCTCCCGGTCCGGGCACCGTTATGTCCCGATGGTGCCAGCGGGCACTGAGCTCCCGGTCCGGGCACGGTTATGTCCAGACGGTGCCAGCGGGCACCGCGAGCCCCCGGTCCGGGCACGGTTATGTCCCGATCGTGCCAGCGGGCACTGAGCTCCCGGTCCGGGCACGGTTATGTCCAGACGGTGCCAGCGGGCACCGCGAGCCCCCGGTCCGGGCACGGTTATGTCCCGATCGTGCCAGCGGGCACTGAGCTCCCGGTCCGGGCACGGTTATGTCCCGATCGTGCCAGCGGGCACTGAGCTCCCGGTCCGGGCACGGTTATGTCCAGACGGTGCCAGCGGGCACCGCGAGCCCCCGGTCCGGGCACGGTTATGCCCCGATGGTGCCAGCGGGCACTGAGCTCCCGGTCCGAGCACGGTTATGTCCCGATCGTGCCAGCGGGCACTGAGCTCCCGGTCCGGGCACGGTTATGTCCAGACGGTGCCAGCGGGCACCGCGAGCTCCCGGTCCGGGCACGGTTATGCCCCGATGGTGCCAGCGGGCACCGCGAGCTCCCGGTCCGGGCACGGTTATGCCCCGATGGTGCCAGCGGGCACCGCGAGCTCCCGGTCCGGGCACGGTTATGTCCCGATGGTGCCAGCGGGCACCGCGAGCTCCCGGTCCGGGCACGGTTATGTCCCGATGGTGCCAGCGGGCACCGCGAGTCCCCGGTCCGGGCGCGGTTATGTCCCGATGGTGCCAGCGGGCACTGAGCTCCCGGTCCGGGCACGGTTATGTCCCGATGGTGCCAGCGGGCACTGCGAGCCCCCGGTCCGGGCACGGTTATGTCCCGATGGTGCCAGCAGGCACCGCGAGTCCCCGGTCCGGGCACGGTTATGTCCCGATGGTGCCAGCGGGCACTGAGCTCCCGGTCCGGGCACGGTTATGTCCCGATGGTGCCAGCGGGCACCGCGAGCTCCCGGTCCGGGCACGGTTATGCCCCGATAGTGCCAACGGGCACCGCGAGCCCCCGGTCCGGGCACGGTTATGTCCCGATAGTGCCAACGGGCACCGCGAGCTCCCGGTCCTGGCACGGTTATGCCCCGATGGTGCCAGCGGGCACCGCGAGCCCCCGGTCCGGGCACGGTTATGTCCCGATGGTGCCAGCGGGCACCGCGAGTCCCCGGTCCGGGCACGGTTATGTCCCGATGGTGCCAGCGGGCACCGCGAGCTCCCGGTCCGGGCATGGTTATGCCCCGATGGTGCCAGCGGGCACCGCGAGCTCCCGGTCCGGGCACGGTTATGTCCCAATGGTGCTAGCGGGCACTGAGCTCCCGGTCCGGGCACGGTTATGTCCCGATGGTGCCAGCGGGCACCGCGAGCTCCCGGTCCGGGCACGGTTATGTCCCCATGGTGCCAGCGGGCACCGTGAGCCCCCGGTCCGGGCACGGTTATGTCCTGATGGTGCCAACGGGCACCGCGAGCTCCCGGTCCGGGCACGGTTATGTCCCCATGGTGCCAGCGGGCACCGCGAGTCCCCGGTCCGGGCACGGTTTTTTCCCGATGGTGCCAGCGGGCACCGCGAGTCCCCGGTCCGGGCACGGTTATGTCCCGAGGGTGCTTGCGGGCACCGCGAGCTCCCGGTCCGGGCACGGTTATGTCCCCATGGTGCCAACGGGCACCGCGAGCTCCCGGTCCGGGCACGGTTATTTCCCGATGGTGCCAGCGGGCACCGCGAGTCCCCGGTCCTGGCACGGTTATGTCCCGATGGTGCCAGCGGGCACTGAGCTCCCGGTCCGGGCACGGTTATGTCCCGATGGTGCCAGCGGGCACCGCGAGCTCCCGGTCCGGGCACGGTTATGCCCCGATGGTGCCAGCGAGCACCGCAAGCTCGCGGTCGGGGCACGGTTATGTCCCGATGGTGCCAACGGGCACCGCGAGCCCCCGGTCCGGGCACGGTTATGTCCCGATGGTGCCAGCGAGCACCGCAAGCTCCCGGTCCGGGCACGGTTATGTCCCGATGGTGCCAACGGGCACTGCGAGCCCCCGGTCCGGGCACGGTTATGTCCCCATGGTGCCAGCGGGCACCGCTAGCCCCCGGTCCGGGCACGGTTATGTCCCGATGGTGCCAGCGGGCACTGAGCCCCCGGTCCGGGCACGGTTATGTCCCGATGGTGCTAGCGGGCACCGCAAGCTCCCGGTCCGGGCACGGTTATGTCCCGATGGTGCCAGCAGGCACCGCGAGCTCCCGGTCCGGGCACGGTTATGTCCCCATGGTGCCAGCGCCACCGCGAGCTCCCGGTCCGGGCACGGTTATGTCCCGATGGTGCCAGCGAGCACCGCGAGCTCCCGGTCCGGGCACGGTTATGTCCCCATGGTGCCAGCGGGCACTGAGCTCCCGGTCCGGGCACGGTTATGTCCCGATGGTGCCAGCGGGCACTGAGCTCCCGGTCCGGGCACGGTTATGTCCCGATGGTGCCAGCGGGCACCGCGAGCTCCCGGTCCGGGCACGGTTATGTCCCGATGGTGCCAGCGGGCACCGCGAGCTCCCGGTCCGGGCACGGTTATGTACCGATGGTGCCAGCGGGCACCGGGAGCTCCCGGTCCGGGCACGGTTATGTCCCAATGGTGCCAGCGGGCACCGCGAGCTCCCGGTCCGGGCACGGTTATGTCCCGATGGTGCCAGCGGGCACCGTGAGCCCCCGGTCCGGGCACGGTTATGTCCCGATGGTGCCAGCGGGCACCGCGCGCTCCCGGTCCGGGCACGGTTATGTCCCGATGGTGTCAGCGGGCACCGTGAGCTCCCGGTCCGGGCACAGTTATGTCCCGATGGTGCCAGCGGGCACCGCGAGCCCCCGGTCCGGGCACGGTTATGTCCCGATGGTGCCGGCGGGCACTGAGCTCCCGGTCCGGGCACGGTTATGTCCCCATGGTGCCAGCGGGCACCGCAAGCTCCCGGTCCGGGCACGGTTATGTCCCGATGGTGCCAGCGGGCACCGCGAGCTCCCGGTCCGGGCACGGTTATGTCCCGATGGTGCCAGCGGGCACCGCGAGCTCCCGGTCCGGGCACGGTTATGTCCCGATCGTGTCTGCGGGCACCGTGAGCTCCCGGTCCGGGCACAGTTATGTCCCGATGGTGCCAGCGGGCACCGCGAGCTCCCGGTCCAGGCACGGTTATGTCCCGATGGTGCCAGCGGGCACCGCGAGCTCCCGGTCCAGGCACGGTTATGTCCCGATGGTGCCAGCGGGCACCGCGAGCTCCCGGCACGGTTATGTCCCCATGGTGCCAGCGGGCACCGCGAGCTCCCGGTCCGGGCACGGTTATGTCCCGATGGTGCTAGCGGGCACTGAGCTCCCGGTCCGGGCACGGTTATGTCCCCATGGTGCCAGCGGGCACCGCGAGCCCCCGGTCCGGGCACGGTTATGTCCCGATGGTGCCAGCGGGCACCGCGAGCTCCCGGTCCGGGCACGGTTATGTCCCGATGGTGCCAGCGGGCACCGTAAGCTCCCGGTCCGGGCACGGTTATGTCCCGATGGTGCCAGCGGGCACCGCGAGCTCCCGGTCCGGGCACGGTTATGTCCCGATGGTGCCAGCGGGCACCGTGAGCCGCCGGTCCGGGCACGGTTATGCCCCGATGGTGCCAGCGGGCACCGCGAGCTCCCGGTCCGGGCACGGTTATGCCCTGATGGTGCCAGCGGGCACCGTGAGCTCCCGGTCCGGGCACGGTTATGTCCCGATGGTGCCAGCGGGCACCGCGAGCTCCCGGTCCGGGCACGGTTATGTCCCGATGGTGCCAGCGGGCACCGTGAGCCCCCGGTCCGGGCACGGTTATGTCCAGAGGGTGCCAGCGGGCACCGCGAGCTCCCGGTCCGGGCACGGTTATGTCCCGATGGTGCCAGCGGGCACCGCGAGCCCCCGGTCCGGGCACGGTTATGTCCCGATGGTGCCAGCGGGCACCACGAGCTCCCGGTCCAGGCACGGTTATGTCCCGATGGTGCCAGCGGGCACCGCGTGCTCCCGGTCCGGGCACGGTTATGTCCCGATGGTGCCAGCGGGCACCGCGCGCTCCCGGTCCGGGCACGGTTATGTCCCCATGGTGCCAGCGGGCACCGCTAGCCCCCGGTCCGGGCACGGTTATGTCCCGATGGTGCCAGCGGGCACTGAGCCCCCGGTCCGGGCACGGACATGTCCCGATGGTGCCAGCGGGCACTGAGCTCCCGGTCCGGGCACGGTTATGTCCCCATGGTGCCAGCGGGCACCGCGAGCTCCCGGTCCGGGCACGGTTATGTCCCGATGGTGCCAGCGGGCACCGCGAGCCCCCAGTCCGGGCACGGTTATGTCCCGATGGTGCCAGCGGGCACCGCGAGCCCCCGGTCCGGGCACGGTTATGTCCCGATGGTGCCAGCGGGCACTTAGCCCCCGGTCCGGGCACGGTTATGTCCCGATGGTGCCAGCGGGCACCGCGAGCTCCCGGTCCGGGCACGGTTATGTCCCGATGCTGCCAGCAGGCACCGCGAGCTCCCGGTCCGGGCACGGTTATGTCCCGATGGTGCCAGCGGGCACTGAGCTCCCGGTCCGGGCACGGTTATGTCCCGATGGTGCCAGCGGGCACCGCGAGCCCCCGGTCCGGGCACGGTTATGTCCCGATGGTGCCAGCGGGCACCGCGAGCTCCCGGTCCGGGCACGGTTATGTCCCGATGGTGCCAGCGGGCACTGAGCTCCCGGTCCGGGCACGGTTATGTCCCGATGGTGCCAGCGGGCACCGCGAGCCCCCGGTCCGGGCACGGTTATGTCCCGATGGTGCCAGCGGGCACCGCGAGCTCCCGGTCCGGGCACGGTTATGTCCCGATGGTGCCAGCGGGCACTGAGCTCCCGGTCCGGGCACCGTTATGTCCCGATGGTGCCAGCGGGCACTGAGCTCCCGGTCCGGGCACGGTTATGTCCAGACGGTGCCAGCGGGCACCGCGAGCCCCCGGTCCGGGCACGGTTATGTCCCGATCGTGCCAGCGGGCACTGAGCTCCCGGTCCGGGCACGGTTATGTCCCGATGGTGCCAGCGGGCACCGTGAGCCCCCGGTCCGGGCACGGTTATGTCCCGATGGTGCCAGCGGGCACCGCGTGCTCCCGGTCCGGGCACGGTTATGTCCCCATGGTGCCTGTGGGCACCGCGTGCTCCCGGTCCGGGCACGGTTATGTCCCGATGGTGCCAGCGGGCACCGTGAGCTCCCGGTCCGGGCACGGTTATGTCCCCATGGTGCCTGCGGGCACCGCGTGCTCCCGGTCCGGGCACGGTTATGTCCCGATGGTGCCTGCGGGCACCGCGTGCTCCCGGTCCGGGCACGGTTATGTCCCGATGGTGCCAGCGGGCACCGCGAGCTCCCGGTCCGGGCACGGTTATGTCCCCATGGTGCCTGCGGGCACCGCGAGCTCCCGGTCCGGGCACGGTTATGTCCCGATGGTGCCAGCGGGCACCGCTAGCCCCCGGTCCGGGCACGGTTATGTCCCGATGGTGCCAGCGGGCACCGCGAGCTCCCGGTCCGGGCACGGTTATGTCCCGATGGTGCCAGCGGGCACTGAGCTCCCGGTCCGGGCACGGTTATGTCCCGATGGTGCCAGCGGGCACCGCGAGCTCCCGGTCCGGGCACGGTTATGTCCCGATGGTGCCAGCGGGCACTGAGCTCCCGGTCCGGGCACGGTTATGTCCCGATGGTGCCAGCGGGCACCGCGAGCTCCCGGTCCGGGCACGGTTATGTCCCGATGGTGTCAGCGGGCACCGCGAGCTCCCGGTCCGGGCACGGTTATGTCCCGATGGTGCCAGCGGGCACCGTGAGCCCCCGGTCCGGGCACGGTTATGTCCCCATGGTGCCTGCGGGCACCGCGAGCTCCCGGTCCGGGCACGGTTATGTCCCCATGGTGCCTGCGGGCACCGTGAGCTCCCGGTCCGGGCACGGTTATGTCTCGATGTTGCCAGCGGGCACCGCAAGCTCCTGGTCCGGGCACGGTTATGTCCCGATGGTGCCTGCGGGCACCGCGAGCCCCCGGTCCGGGCACGGTTATGTCCCGATGGTGCCAGCGGGCACTGAGCTCCCGGTCCGGGCACGGTTATGTCCCGATGGTGCCTGCGGGCACCGCGTGCTCCCGGTCCGGGCACGCCCAGCCACGCACTGAACCCAATCCCTCGCCCCCAGGGCCGTGTTGGTGAAGTGGGGAGAAAGGAAACACTCACCTCATTGTTGCTGGTGACCAGGCTGGTCCTGATGTTATCTCCGGTCCCCCAGCTCCTCTGCTGCCTCCACACGAGGTCACTGGGAGGGTTATGTGGGCTCCCGGCATCAGAGGCCCAGATCTGAGAGGAGGAAAGAGTTGGGGAGGTCAGACTGCAAGAGGCGGATAACGGAACTCAGAGCAGTGTTGGTCAGAGTGAGCAGACGACAAGCAAATCCAGGCTGCTGGGGTCCCAAAGCCCGAACAGGCAACCCTCCCTCTTCCCAGTGCAAACCCTTCGATCAAAAACCCCTTTGCGGTTCCGAACACCACCTCCATTGAATCTCCCCCTCTTGGCCCCAAAGGAGAACAAGGCCAGTTTCTCCCGAAGTTTCCTCACCCCCGCTCCCGTCCTGGGTAAATCTCCCACCGCATCCCTCTCGGAGGGCCTGGACCTCACTCCCAGAGTGCAGGGCCCGGATTCCGGCACAACATCCCGGCTCCAGGCCTACGGGGAGGTTCACCCTTTCTTCCTCGACTTCCTGTGCACTTGGGCCAGTATTGCGAAAGGCCAGGATTTCAGGGGGTTTTATTGACCGTCTTGTTTATCTCGCCCTCGAAAAGAGACCGAGAAAAAGGAGGTAAATTGACGGGAGGCTCCGGCCTACAACTACAGGCCTGAACCTCGAAACCTGGGCTCTTTGGAGCCGCAGGAATGCGATTGGGCAACGTGACGTGACTTGTCTCTCCATCAACCCATCCCGACATCAGGGCGAGACCTATTTCACCTCCCGTCCTGAGCTAAACACCTTGGGGGCTTGACAGCAGCCCCCCAGAGGCCTCTCTCTCCATCCCGGCCTCTCTCCCACGCGCACGGCGAGGCAGGCTTCCCAACGCCTGGCAGACTCACTGGCTCCGAGCGTCGCGGAACCTCCGCGACACGGCCACCAGCGGGGAAACGGTTCCTCCCCCCAGCTCGGCGAGGTCCGACAGGCCGGTCACCCCCCCCCCCCCCCCCCCGCTCCGGCCCCCCCCCCCGAACCACGAGAGTCGACAGCAGGGCCGGGTGTCGTGCGCCAACCCGAAAAGGCGGCATCGGCCGGACAATCGGGGAAGGAAAACCGCCCACTCGGTCAGCGAGCTCGCGCCAGGCGCGCGCCTTACCGTGACGGCCAAGCCTGATCGAAGGATGAACTTTGGGGGGAACTTGTAGGTTATGGCTGGACGATTGGCGATCTGTCTCTTCACCTGCCAGTTACCCATTGGCTGGTCCTGCAACAACACCAAGTGTAACCGTTACAGAGGCTGGACTGCAATTCCAGTACCCCCGCCCCCCCCCCCCCCCCCCCCCACCCCCGCAAAGATCGGCATTTTCTCCCGAGGGTGAATTCTCACTGCAGTACGGTGTGTGACCACAGGAGGCGGAAATCGAAGCCGGTGCCATCACCTTCCTTTGCCCTCTCTGGGCCAGGGTGTGATTTGGCCCCAGTTTGAAGTCAGGGACCTGGAGAGTTCTCTCTGGGAGGTATTTCCTGCTGCTGCGATCAGCGTCGGAGTCCGCAATTCCGTGTGTCACTAACAAAAAACCCGGACACACAGCCTCCTCCTCCTCCCTCGAATTGTCTCTCCACACCAGGCCTCCTGGCCTTCAAGAACACGTCTTTATCCCCCGCCCGCTCTCCACCCCCTCGTCTCCAAGCATCGATCTCTGTCGTGTGGCTACATGGGCTCCAATACAGAACAATCCAGCACAGGGACAGGCCCTTCGGCCCTCCAAACCTGTCCCGGCCATGATACCAACCTTGGCCCAAACCCTCAGCCCTTCCTTGTGCCGTCTCCCTCTATACCCGTCCTGTCCGTGTGTTTGTCAAGATGCCTTTTGAACACCGTTAATGTATCTGTTTCCACAGCCTCCCCTGGCCACGCGTTCCAGACACTCACCACCCTCTGTGTAAAAAACCGGCCTCACACATCTCCTCGAAACTTTGCCCCACGGACCTTAAACCTGTGCCCCCTGGTGACTGACCCCTCCACCCTGGGAAAGAGTGCCTGCCCATCCACTCTATCCACGCCCCGCATAATCTTGTCGACCTCTATCCGGTCGCCCCTCTACCTCCGTCTTTCTAATGAAAACAGTCCGAGTCTATCCAGCCTCTAACACCCTCCAGACCCGGCAACCTCCTGGTAAACCTCCTCTGCACCCTCTCCAAAGCCTCCACATCCTTCTGGTAGTGTGGCGACCAGAATTGGACACAGTGGGCGGAATCCTCCGCCCCTTGACCGGCCGAGCCCTAACCTTGAGGGGCTAGGCCGGCGCCGGACTGATTTCCGCCCCACCAGCTGGCGCGGAAATGACATCTCCGGGCGGCGCATGCGCGGGAGCATCAGCGGCCGCTGAAAGTTTCCCGCGCATGCGCAGTGGAGGGAGTCTCTTCCGCCTCCGCCATGGTGGAGACCGCGGCGAAGGCGGAAGGGAAAGAGTGCCCCCACGGCACAGGCCCGCCCGCGGATCAGTGGGCCCCAATCACGGGCCAGGCCACCGTGGGGGCACCCCCCCCCCGGGGCCAGATCGCCCCGCGACCCCCCCAGGACCCCGGAGCCCACCCGCGTAGCCTCGTCCCGCCGGGAAGAGAGGTGGTTTAATCCACGCCGGCGGGACAGGCATTCCAGCAGCGGGACTTCGGCCCATCGCGGGCCGGAGAATCGCCGAGGGGGGGGCCCGCCAACCGGCGCGGCGCGATTCCCGCCCCCGCCGATTCTCCGACCCGGCGGGGGGGTCGGAGAATCCCGCCCAGTATTCCAAATGCGGCCGGACCAGAGTTCTGTACAGCTGCAACATGACCTCCTGACTCCGGAACTCAATCCCTCTACCAATAAAGGCCAACACTCCATAGGCCTTCTTCACAACCCTATCAACCTGGGTGGCAACTTTCAGGGATCTATGTACATGGACACCTAGATCCCTCTGCTCATCCACACTTCCAAGAACTTTACCATTAGCCCAGTACTCAGTCTTCCTGTTATTCCTTCCAAAATGAATCACCTCACACTTTTCTGCATTAAACTCCATTTGCCACCTCTCAGCCCAGCTCTGCAGCTTATCTGTGTCCCTCTGTAACTTGCAACATCCTTCCGCAGTGTCCACAACTCCACCGACTTTAGTGTCATCTGCAAATTTACTCACCCATCCTTCTACGCCCTCCCCTCCAGGTCATTTATAAAAATGACAAACAGCAGTGGCCCCAGAACAGATCCTTGTGGTACACCACCAGTAACTGGACTCCAGTCTGAACACTTCCCATCAACCACCACCCTCTGTCTTCTTTCAGTGAGCCAATTTCTGATCCAAACTGCTAAATCACCCTCAATCCCCAGCCTCCGTATTTTCTGCAGTAGCCTACCGTGGGGAACCTTATCAAACGCTTTTCTGAAGTCCATATACACCACATCAACTGCTCTACCCACGTCTACCTGTTCAGTCACCTTCTCAAAGAACTCAATAAGGTTTGTGAGGCATGACCTACCCTTCACAAAACCGTGTTGACTATCTCTAATCAAATTATTCCTTTCCAGATGATTTATTCATCCTATCTCTTATAAACCTTTCCAAGACTTTGCCCACAACAGAAGTAAAGCTCACTGGTCTATAGTTACCGGGGTTGTCTCTACTCCCCTTCTTGAACAAGGGGAAAACATTTGCTATCCTCCAGTCTTCTGGCACTATTCCTGTAGACAAAGATGACTTCAAGATCAAAGCCAAAGGCTTAGCAATCTCCTTCTTAAACTTTTCCCCTCTCACCTTGAAATCGTGACCCCTTGTAATTGACACCCCCACTCTTGGAAAAAGCTTGTTACTATCCACCCTGTCCATACCTCTCATGATTTTGTCGACCTCAATCAGGTCCCCCCTCAACCTCCGTCTTTCCAACGAAAAGAATCCTAATCTACTCAACCTTTCTTCATAGCTAGCACCCTCCATACCAGGCAACATCCTGGTGAACCTCCTCTGCACCCTCTCTAAAGCATCCACATCCTTCTGGTAATGTGGTGACCAGAACTGCACGTTGCATTCCAAATGTGGCCTAACCAAAGTCCTATACAACTGTAACATGAACTGCCGACTCTTGTACTCAATACCCCGTCCGATGAAGGCAAGCATGCTGTATGCCTTCTTGACCACTCTATCGACCTGCGTTGCCACCTTCAGGGTACAATGGACCTGAACTCCCAGATCTCTCTGTACATCAATTTTCCCCAGGACTCTTCCATTGACCGTATAGTCCGCTCTTGAATTAGATCTTCCAAAATGCATCACCTCGCATTTGCCTGGATTGAACTCCATCTGCCATTTCTCTGCCCAACTCTCCAATCCATCTATATTTTGCTGTATTCTCTGACAGTCCTCCTCGCTATCTGAAACTCCACCAATCTTAGTATCGTCTGCAAACTTGCTAATCAGGCCACCGATACCTTCGTCCAGATCATTTATGTATATCACAAACAACTGTGGGCCGAGCACGGATCCCTGTGGAACACCACTAGTCACCGCTCTCCATTTTGAGGCACTCCCTTCCACCACTACTCTCTGCCTCCTGTTGCCCAGCCAGTTCTTTATCCATCTAGCTCATACACCCTGAACCCCATACAACTTCACTTTTTCCATCAGCCTGCCATGGGAAACTTTATCAAACGCCTTACTGAAGTCCATGTATATGACATCTACAGCCCTTCCCTCATCAATCAACTTTGTCACTTCCTCAAAGAATTCTATTGGGTTTGTAAGACATGACCTTCCCTGCACAAAACCATGCTGCCTATCACTGATAAGTCTATTTTCTTCCAAATGTGAATAGATCCTATCCCTCAGTAACTTCTCGACAGTTTGCCTACCACTGACGTCAGGCTCACAGGTCTCTAATTCCCTGGATTATCCCTGCTACCCTTCTTAAACAAAGGGACAACATTAGCAATTCTCCAGTCCTCCGGTACCTCATCCGTGCTCCAGGATGCTGCAAAGATATCTGTTAAGGCCCCAGCTATTTCGTCCCTCGCTTCCCTCAGTAACCTGGGATAGATCCCATCCGGACCTGGGGACTTGTCCACCTTAATGCCTTTTAGAATACCCAAAACTTCCCCCTTCCTTATGCCGACTTGACCTAGAGTATTTAACCATCCATCCCTAGCCTCAACATCCGTCATGTCCCTCTCCTTGGTGAATACCGATGCAAAGTACTCATTAAGAATCTCACCCATTTCCTCTGACTCCACGCATAAATTCCCTCTTTGAGTGGGCCAATCCTTTCTCTAGTTATACTCTTACTCCTTATATCCGAATAAAAGACTTTGGGATTTTCCTTAACCCTGTTTGCTAAAGATATTTCATGGCCCCTTTTAGCCCTCTTTATTGCGCGTTTCAGATTGGTCCTACATTCCCGATATTCCTCCAAAGCTTTGTCTGTCTTCAGTCGCCTAAGGGTTAGGAGACCGAGGCGGGGAGGTGGGTTAAAGATACAGGATCAGGCAGGATCTCATTGAATGTTGGAATAGGCTTGAGAGGAGCTGAATGGGCCTTCTGTTGCTGTGTAACAGGCTGGAGAGGGGCTGAATGGGCCTCCTCCTGTTGCTGTGTAACAGGCTGGAGAGGGGCTGAATGGGCCTCCTCCTGTTGCTGTGTAACAGGCTGGAGAGGGGCTGAATGGGCCTCCTCCTGTTGCTGTGTAACAGGCTGGAGAGGGGCTGAATGGGCCTCCTCCTGTTGCTGTGTAACAGGCTGGAGAGGGGCTGAATGGGCCTCCTCCTGTTGCTGTGTAACAGGCTGGAGAGGGGCTGAATGGGCCTCCTCCTGTTCCTGGGTAACAGGCTGGCGAGGGGCTGAATGGGCCTGCTCCTGTTGCTGTGTAACAGGCTGGAGAGGGGCTGAATGGGCCTCCTCCTGTTCCTGTGTAACAGGCTGGAGAGGGGCTGAATGGGCCTCCTCCTGTTCCTGTGTAACAGGCTGGAGAGGGGCTGAATGGGCCTCCTCCTGTTCCTGTGTAACAGGCTGGAGAGGGGCTGAATGGGCCTCCTCCTGTTCCTGTGTAACAGGCTGGCGAGGGGCTGAATGGGCCTCCTCCTGTTCCTGTGTAACAGGCTGGAGAGGGGCTGAATGGGCCTCCTCCTGTTGCTGTGTAACAGGCTGGAGAGGGGCTGTTTGGGCCTCCTCCTGTTGCTGTGTAACAGGCTGGAGAGGGGCTGAATGGGCCTCGTCCTGTTGCTGTGTAACAGGCTGGAGAGGGGCTGAATGGGCCTCCTCCTGTTCCTGTGTAACAGGCTGGAGAGGGGCTGAATGGGCCTCCTCCTGTTGCTGTGTAACAGGCTGGAGAGGGGCTGAAAGGGACTCCTCCTGTACAGGCTGGCGAGGGGCTGTTTGGGCCTCCTCCTGTTGCTGTGTAACAGGCTGGAGAGGGGCTGAATGGGCCTCCTCCTGTTCCTGTGTAACAGGCTGGCGAGGGGCTGAATGGGCCTCCTCCTGTTCCTGTGTAACAGGCTGGAGAGGGGCTGAATGGGCCTCCTCCTGTTGCTGTGTAACAGGCTGGAGAGGGGCTGTTTGGGCCTCCTCCTGTTCCTGTGTAACAGGCTGGCGAGGGGCTGAATGGGCCTCCTCCTGTTCCTGTGTAACAGGCTGGAGAGGGGCTGAATGGGCCTCCTCCTGTTCCTGTGTAACAGGCTGGCGAGGGGCTGAATGGGCCTCCTCCTGTTCCTGTGTAACAGGCTGGAGAGGGGCTGAATGGGCCTCCTCCTGTACAGGCTGGAGAGGGGCTGTTTGGGCCTCCTCCTGTTGCTGTGTAACAGGCTGGAGAGGGGCTGAATGGGCCTCCTCCTGTTCCTGTGTAACAGGCTGGAGAGGGGCTGAATGGGCCTCCTCCTGTTCCTGGGTAACAGGCTGGAGAGGGGCAGAATGGGCCTCCTCCTGTTGCTGTGTAACAGGCTGGCGAGGGGCTGAATGGGCCTCCTCCTGTTCCTGTGTAACAGGCTGGAGAGGGGCTGAATGGGCCTCCTCCTGTTCCTGTGTAACAGGCTGGAGAGGGGCTGAATGGGCCTCCTCCTGTTGCTGTGTAACAGACTGGAGAGGGGCTGAATGGGCCTCCTCCTGTTCCTGTGTAACAGGCTGGAGAGGGGCTGAATGGGCCTCCTCCTGTTCCTGGGTAACAGGCTGGAGAGGGGCAGAATGGGCCTCCTCCTGTTGCTGTGTAACAGGCTGGAGAGGGGCTGAATGGGCCTCCTCCTGTTGCTGTGTAACAGGCTGGCGAGGGGCTGAATGGGCCTCCTCCTGTTGCTGTGTAACAGGCTGGAGAGGGGCTGAATGGGCCTCCTCCTGTTGCTGTGTAACAGGCTGGAGAGGGGCTGAATGGGCCTGCTCCCGGTGTAATGGAGAAATGGCCGACGTAATTGAGCCTCACCTCATTGGATTTGTTCTTCAGTCGGACGAACCTGCCGTCGAGGTCGATGGAGTCGATGACCACGCGACCTTTGGCAGTGGCGTGCTGAGACAGGCTGGTGTTACTGCTGCTGGAAGCCTCGCTCTCCAGCTCGTCCAGTCTCCGCTTCTTACCCTGAGCCGTCTGGGAGGTGTGGACGCTGCGGCTGGTCCTGGAGACGGTCACCTGGGGAGGGGGGCTGGGCGACAGTCTCAACCTGGAAAAGCAGAGGAGACGGTCACAGACCTGCAGATCCAGAGAGCAACATCGAGACAGAGTCCCGGGGAGCGAGAGAGTGTGTCCCGAGGGGGAGACAGAGAGAGAGAGTCCCGAGGGGGAGCGAGAGAGAGAGTCCCGAGGGGGAGCGAGAGAGAGAGTCCCGAGGGGGAGACAGAGAGAGAGAGTCCCGAGGGGGAGACAGAGAGAGAGAGTCCCGAGGGGGAGACAGAGAGAGAGAGTCCCGAGGGGGAGACAGAGAGAGAGAGTCCCGAGGGGGAGCGAGAGAGAGAGTCCCGAGGGGGAGCGAGAGAGAGAGTCCCGAGGGGGAGCGAGAGAGAGAGTCCCGAGGGGGAGACAGAGAGAGAGAGTCCCGAGGGGGAGACAGAGAGAGAGTCCCGAGGGGGAGACAGAGAGAGAGTCCCGAGGGGGAGACAGAGAGAGAGAGTCCCGAGGGGGAGCGAGAGAGAGAGTCCCGAGGGGGAGACAGAGAGAGAGAGTCCCGAGGGGGAGCGAGAGAGAGAGTCCCGAGGGGGAGACAGAGAGAGAGAGTCCCGAGGGGGAGACAGAGAGAGAGTCCCGAGGGGGAGACAGAGAGAGAGAGTCCCGAGGGGGAGCGAGAGAGAGAGTCCCGAGGGGGAGCGAGAGAGAGAGTCCCGAGGGGGAGCGAGAGAGAGAGTCCCGAGGGGGAGACAGAGAGAGAGAGTCCCGAGGGGGAGACAGAGAGAGAGAGTCCCGAGGGGGAGCGAGAGAGAGAGTCCCGAGGGGGAGCGAGAGAGAGAGTCCCGAGGGGGAGCGAGAGACAGAGTCCCGAGGGGGAGCGAGAGAGAGAGTCCCGAGGGGGAGACAGAGAGAGAGAGTCCCGAGGGGGAGACAGAGAGAGAGTCCCGAGGGGGAGCGAGAGAGAGAGTCCCGAGGGGGAGACAGAGAGAGAGAGTCCCGAGGGGGAGCGAGAGAGAGAGTCCCGAGGGGGAGACAGAGAGAGAGTCCCGAGGGGGAGCGAGAGAGAGAGTCCCGAGGGGGAGACAGAGAGAGAGAGTCCCGAGGGGGAGCGAGAGAGAGAGTCCCGAGGGGGGAGCGAGAGAGAGAGTCCCGAGGGGGAGCGAGAGAGAGAGAGAGTCCCGAGGGGGAGCGAGAGAGAGAGAGAGTCCCGAGGGGGAGACAGAGAGAGAGAGTCCCGAGGGGGAGCGAGAGAGAGAGTCCCGAGGGGGAGCGAGAGAGAGAGTCCCGAGGGGGGAGACAGAGAGACAGAGTCCCGAGGGGGAGCGAGAGAGAGAGAGTCCCGAGGGGGAGCGAGAGAGAGAGTCCCGAGGGGGAGCGAGAGAGAGAGTCCCGAGGGGGAGACAGAGAGAGAGAGTCCCGAGGGGGAGACAGAGAGAGAGAGTCCCGAGGGGGAGACAGAGAGAGAGAGTCCCGAGGGGGAGCGAGAGAGAGAGTCCCGAGGGGGAGCGAGAGAGAGAGTCCCGAGGGGGAGCGAGAGAGAGAGTCCCGAGGGGGAGACAGAGAGAGAGAGTCCCGAGGGGGAGCGAGAGAGAGAGTCCCGAGGGGGAGACAGAGAGAGAGAGTCCCGAGGGGGAGCGAGAGAGAGAGAGAGTCCCGAGGGGGAGCGAGAGAGAGAGTCCCGAGGGGGAGCGAGAGAGAGAGTCCCGAGGGGGAGACAGAGAGAGAGAGTCCCGAGGGGGAGCGAGAGAGAGAGTCCCGAGGGGGAGCGAGAGAGAGAGTCCCGAGGGGGAGCGAGAGAGAGAGTCCCGAGGGGGAGACAGAGAGAGAGAGTCCCGAGGGGGAGACAGAGAGAGAGAGTCCCGAGGGGGAGACAGAGAGAGAGAGTCCCGAGGGGGAGACAGAGAGAGAGAGTCCCGAGGGGGAGCGAGAGAGAGAGTCCCGAGGGGGAGCGAGAGAGAGAGTCCCGAGGGGGAGCGAGAGAGAGAGTCCCGAGGGGGAGCGAGAGAGAGAGTCCCGAGGGGGAGACAGAGAGAGAGAGTCCCGAGGGGGAGCGAGAGAGAGAGTCCCGAGGGGGAGCGAGAGAGAGAGTCCCGAGGGGGGAGACAGAGAGACAGAGTCCCGAGGGGGAGCGAGAGAGAGAGAGTCCCGAGGGGGAGCGAGAGAGAGAGTCCCGAGGGGGAGCGAGAGAGAGAGTCCCGAGGGGGAGCGAGAGAGAGAGTCCCGAGGGGGAGCGAGAGAGAGAGAGTCCCGAGGGGGAGACAGAGAGAGAGAGTCCCGAGGGGGAGACAGAGAGAGAGAGTCCCGAGGGGGAGCGAGAGAGAGAGTCCCGAGGGGGAGCGAGAGAGAGAGTCCCGAGGGGGAGCGAGAGAGAGAGAGTCCCGAGGGGGAGACAGAGAGAGAGAGTCCCGAGGGGGAGCGAGAGAGAGAGTCCCGAGGGGGAGCGAGAGAGAGAGTCCCGAGGGGGAGCGAGAGAGAGAGTCCCGAGGGGGAGCGAGAGAGAGAGTCCCGAGGGGGAGACAGAGAGAGAGAGTCCCGAGGGGGAGCGAGAGAGAGAGTCCCGAGGGGGAGCGAGAGAGAGAGTCCCGAGGGGGAGCGAGAGAGAGAGTCCCGAGGGGGAGCGAGAGAGAGAGTCCCGAGGGGGAGACAGAGAGAGAGAGTCCCGAGGGGGAGCGAGAGAGAGAGTCCCGAGGGGGAGACAGAGAGAGAGAGTCCCGAGGGGGAGCGAGAGAGAGAGTCCCGAGGGGGAGACAGAGAGAGAGTCCCGAGGGGGAGCGAGAGAGAGAGTCCCGAGGGGGAGCGAGAGAGAGAGTCCCGAGGGGGAGACAGAGAGAGAGAGAGAGTCCCGAGGGGGAGCGAGAGAGAGAGTCCCGAGGGGGAGCGAGAGAGAGAGTCCCGAGGGGGAGACAGAGAGAGAGTCCCGAGGGGGAGACAGAGAGAGTCCCGAGGGGGAGACAGAGAGAGTCCCGAGGGGGAGCGAGAGAGAGAGTCCCGAGGGGGAGACAGAGAGAGAGTCCCGAGGGGGAGACAGAGAGAGTCCCGAGGGGGAGACAGAGAGAGAGTCCCGAGGGGGAGAGAGAGACAGACAGAGTCCCGAGGGGGAGAGAGAGACAGACAGAGTCCCGAGGGGGAGAGAGAGACAGACAGAGTCCCGAGGGGGAGAGAGAGAGAGAGAGAGAGAGGGAGACAGTCCCAAGGGGGGAGAGAGAGAGAGAGAGAGAGAGACAGAGTCCTGAGGGGGAGGGAGAGACAGACAGAGTCCCGAGGGGGAGAGAGAGAGAGAGAGAGACAGAGTCCCGAGGGAGAGAGAGAGAGACAGAGTCCTGAGGGAGAGAGAGAGAGAGACAGAGAAACAGGGTCCCGTGGGGGAGAGAGACAGGTGGGGCCCCTGACGGGCGCGCACACAGACGCAGGCCCGGGTGGCGCGCACACAGACGCAGGCCCGGGTGGCGCGCACACAGACGCGGGCCCGGGTGGCGCGCACACAGACGCGGGCCCGGGTGGCGCGCACACAGACGCGGGCCCGGGTGGCGCGCACACAGACGCGGGCCCGGGTGGCGCGCACACAGACGCGGGCCCGGGTGGCGCGCACACAGACGCAGGCCCGGGTGGCGCGCACACAGACGCAGGCCCGGGTGGCGCGCACACAGACGCAGGCCCGGGTGGCGCGCACACAGACGCGGGCCCGGGTGGCGCGCACACAGACGCGGGCCCGGGGTGGCGCGCACACAGACGCGGGCCCGGGTGGCGCGCACACAGACGCAGGCCCGGGTGGCGCGCACACAGACGCAGGCCCGGGTGGCGCGCACACAGACGCAGGCCCGGGTGGCGTGCACACAGATGCAGGCCCGGGTGGCACGCACACAGACGCAGGCCCGGGTGGCGCACACAGACGCGGGCCCGGGTGGCGCGCACACAGACGCAGGCCCGGGTGGCGCGCACACAGACGCGGGCCCGGGTGGCGCGCACACAGATGCAGGCCCCTCGGTCACACACTCACTCAGAATGCTCTCACCTTTCCTCTTCACCCTCCAGCATCTTGCGATAGGCGTTAATCTCCATGTCCAAGGCCAGTTTGACATCGAGCAGCTCCTGGTACTCATCCAGTTGAATTTGCATCCGTCGCTGCATGTCCGCCATCTCGCGGTCCTTCTCGTTCAGCAGGCGCCGGCTCGTGTCCCGCTCACGCTGCAGAGCCGCCTCCAGGTCCTGGATCTTGGCCTCCTTCACCGAGATCTGGGGGAAGAGGTCAGAACACAGGGTTCACTAAATCCCAGAACAGGGCAATTGAGACTCTGCGGAAGCAGAATTCGAGCTGGGTACAGCGGCGGAGGGAGTCCCACATTCTCCCCCACTCCCCGTGGGAGCGAGTCCCACATTCTCCCCACTCCCCGTGGGAGCGAGTCCCACATTCTCCCCACTCCCCGTGGGAGCGAGTCCCACATTCTCCCCACTCCCCTGTGGGAGCGAGTCCCACATTCTCCCCACTCCCCGTGGGAGCGAGTCCCACATTCTCCCCCACTCCCCGTGGGAGCGAGTCCCACATTCTCCCCCACTCCCCGTGGGAGCGAGTCCCACATTCTCCCCCACTCCCCGTGGGAGCGAGTCCCACATTCTCCCCACTCCCCGTGGGAGCGAGTCGCACATTCTCCCCCACTCCCCGTGGGAGTGAGTCCCACATTCTCCCCACTCCCCGTGGGAGCGAGTCCCACATTCTCCCCCCACTCCCTGTGGGAGCGAGTCCCACATTCTCCCCCCACTCCCTGTGGGAGCGAGACCCACATTCTCCCCCCACTCCCCGTGGGAGCGAGTCGCACATTCTCCCCCACTCCCCGTGGGAGCGAGTCGCACATTCTCCCCCACTCCCCGTGGGAGCGAGTCCCACATTCTCCCCCACTCCCCGTGGGAGCGAGTCCCACATTCTCCCCCACTCCCCGTGGGAGCGAGTCCCACATTCTCCCCCACTCCCCGTGGGAGCGAGTCGCACATTCTCCCCCACTCCCCGTGGGAGCGAGTCCCACATTCTCCCCCCACTCCCCGTGGGAGCGAGTCCCACATTCTCCCCCCACTCCCTGTGGGAGCGAGTCCCACATTCTCCCCCCACTCCCTGTGGGAGCGAGTCCCACATTCTCCCCCCACTCCCTGTGGGAGCGAGTCCCACATTCTCCCCCCACTCCCTGTGGGAGCGAGTCCCACATTCTCCCCCCACTCCCTGTGGGAGCGAGTCCCACATTCTCCCCCCACTCCCTGTGGGAGCGAGTCCCACATTCTCCCCGCTCCCCGGTGGAGGGAGTCCTCTCCCCGGTGGAGGGAGTCCTCTCCCCGGTGGAGGGAGTCCTCTCCCCGCTCCCCGGTGGAGGGAGTCCTCTCCCCGCTCCCCGGTGGAGGGAGTCCTCTCCCCGCTCCCCGGTGGAGGGAGTCCTCTCCCCGCTCCCCGGTGGAGGGAGTCCTCTCCCCGGTGGAGGGAGTCCTCTCCCCGGTGGAGGGAGTCCTCTCCCCGGTGGAGGGAGTCCTCTCTCCGGTGGAGGGAGTCCTCTCCCCGGTGGAGGGAGTCCTCTCCCCGGTGGAGGGAGTCCTCTCCCCGGTGGAGGGAGTCCTCTCCCCGCTCCCCGGTGGAGGGCGCCCCGGAAGCCTGACCTGGTTCTGGAGCTGCTTCAGCTGGGTGGTGAGGGTGTCGAGCCGGAGTCTGGTCGATGACAGTTCCTCGTGAGCAGCTCCGATCAGGTTGCTGTTCCGCTCGGCCGACATCTTCGCATTCTGCAGCTGCGTTCCCAGGAAGCAAGGCAGTGTGGGATTAGATGTCGGAGTGGGTCACAAATATCCCCCGCGGCAATAATAAAACCCTCCACCCCCACCTCAATCCGGAGCCGGGTCAGGCCATTTGGCCCCTCAATCCTGTCCCTCCATTCAATGGCAGATCTACAGCCCAGCTCCAGGTACCCTCACCCTCCCCCTAACCCCTCTTTACAATGGAACAGAAGAGAAAACGGTGCACAAGGAGGTCATTCGGCCCATCAAGTCTGCACCAACCCCCTGAAGGTGCACCCTACCTAGTCTCCACCATATCCCCACCTAACCTGCACATCTTTGGACACTAAGGGACAATTTAGCACGGCCAATCCACCAAACCCGCACATCTTTGGACACTAAGGGACAATTTAGCACGGCCAATCCACCTAACCTGTACATCTTTGGACACTAAGGGACAATTTAGCACAGTCAATCCACCCAACCCGCACATCTTTGGACACTAAGGGGCAATTTAGCACGGTCAATCCACCTAACCTGCACATCTTTGGACACTAAGGGGCAATTTAGCACGGCCAATCCACCTAACCCGCACATCTTTGGACTGTGGGAGGAAACCGGAGCGCCCGGGGGAAACCCACGCAGACACGGGGAGGACACATTCTCCCCAAGCTGGGAATTGAACCTGGGTCCCTGGCACTGCGAGACAGCAGTGCCAAACACTGTGCCACCGTGCCGGGTGAGAGGATTCAGGGGAAAGCGAATTCTAAACTAATCCCACCCTTTGCTTCGAGAAATGTTTCCTAATTTCTCTCCCAGAAGTAAAAAGACTCAACACCGCCTGCCTGTTCCAGCCCTGGCTCCTCCCATTAACTACATCCTCAACACCGCCTGCCTGTTCCAGCCCTGGCTCCTCCCATTAACTACATCCTCAACACCGCCTGCCTGTTCCAGCCCTGGCTCCTCCCATTAACTACATCCTCAACACCGCCTGCCTGTTCCAGCCCTGGCTCCTCCCATTAACTACATCCTCAACACCGCCTGCCTGTTCCAGCCCTGGCTCCTCCCATTAACTACATCCTCAACACCGCCTGCCTGTTCCAGCCCTGGCTCCTCCCATTAACTACATCCTCAACACCGCCTGCCTGTTACAGCCCTGGCTCCTCCCACTAACTACATCCTCAACACCGCCTGCCTGTTCCAGCCCTGGCTCCTCCCATTAACTACATCCTCAACACCGCCTGCCTGTTCCAGCCCTGGGTCCTCCCATTAACTACATCCTCAACACCGCCTGCCTGTTCCAGCCCTGGCTCCTCCCACTAACTACATCCTCAACACCGCCTGCCTGTTACAGCCCTGGCTCCTCCCACTAACTACATCCTCAACACCGCCTGCCTGTTACAGCCCTGGCTCCTCCCACTAACTACATCCTCAACACCGCCTGCCTGTTCCAGCCCTGGCTCCTCCCATTAACTACATCCTCAACACCGCCTGCCTGTTACAGCCCTGGCTCCTCCCACTAACTACATCCTCAACACCGCCTGCCTGTTCCAGCCCTGGCTCCTCCCATTAACTACATCCTCAACACCGCCTGCCTGTTCCAGCCCTGGGTCCTCCCATTAACTACATCCTCAACACCGCCTGCCTGTTCCAGCCCTGGCTCCTCCCACTAACTACATCCTCAACACCGCCTGCCTGTTACAGCCCTGGCTCCTCCCACTAACTACATCCTCAACACCGCCTGCCTGTTACAGCCCTGGCTCCTCCCACTAACTACATCCTCAACACCGCCTGCCTGTTACAGCCCTGGGTCCTCCCATTAACTACATCCTCAACACCGCCTGCCTGTTCCAGCCCTGGCTCCTCCCATTAACTACATCCTCCCCATTCCACTCATTTCCCACCACCTACTAAGTTTAAACCCAACTTTCCTAATTATCCACTCCCCAGAAAGCGTGGAAACCCCGATTTGACCCTCGCAATTCTGATAATCGACACGACACTCTCTCAAAAAGCACAATAGGTCCTTCCGAAAGGAACAAAGAACAAAGAACAGTACAACACAGGAACAGGCCCTTCGGCCCTCCAAGCCCGTGCCGACCATGCTGCCCGACTAAACTACAATCTTCTCCACTTCCTGGGTCCGTATCCCTCTATTCCCATCCTATTCATATATTTGTCAAGATGCCCCTTAAATGTCACTATCGTCCCTGCTTCCACCACCTCCTCCGGCAGCGAGTTCCAGACACCCACTACCCTCTGCGTAAAAAACTTGCCTCGTACATCTACTCTAAACCTTGCCCCTCTCACCTTAAACCTATGCCCCCTAGTAATTGACCCCTCTACCCTGGGGAAAAGCCTCTGACTATCCACTCTGTCTATGCCCCTCAATTTTGTAAACCTCTATCAGGTCTCCCCTCAACCTCAGTCGTTCCAGTGAGAACAAACCGAATTTATTCAACCGCTCCTTATAGCTGATGCCCTCCATACCAGGCAACATCCTGGTAAATCTCTTCTGCCCCCTCTCTAAAGCCTCCACATCCTCCTGGTAGTGTGGCGACCAGAATTGAACACTATACTCCAAGTGTGGCCTAACTAAGGTTCTATACAGCTGTAACATGACTTGCCAATTCTTATACTCAATGCCCCGGCCAATGAAGGCAAGCATGCCGTATGCCTTCTTGACTACCTTCTCCACCTGTGTTGCCCCTTTCAGTGACCTGTGGACCTGTACACCTAGATCTCTCTGACTGTCAATACTCTTGAGGGTTCTACCATTCACTGTATATTCCCTACCTGCATTAGACCTTCCAAAATGCATTACCTCACATTTGTCCGGATTAAACTCCATCTGCCATCTCTCCGCCCAAGTCTCCAAACAATCTAAATCCTGCTGTATCCTCTGACAGTCCTCATCGTTATCCGCAATTCCACCAACCTTTGTGTCGTCCGCAAACTTACTAATCAGACCAGTTACATTTTCCTCCAAATCATTTATATATACTACAAACAGCAAAGGTCCCAGCACTGATCCCTGTGGAACACCACTGGTCACAGCCCTCCAATTAGAAAAGCATCCTTCCATTGCTACTGTCTGCCTCTATGACCTAGCCAGTTCTGTATCCAAAGATGCCCCAGAGCTACTTCCAGATGTGCCAAAAAACAGGGCCTTGTGCAGCTGAGGCATGACTTTCGCCATCTTGTGTTCCTCAATTCCTCCAGAGATAGAAAGGTCAGCGCTTTCTTCGTCTCTCCAATTATTTTTTTTATACCTGCTCGGGGACGTGTTCACAATCTGTGGACCCGGAGCCCCACTTCTCTTAGTGCCTCCAGCATTTCAACCCCACCCTCTGGCCCCAAGGTGGGTGAATGCAGATTTGCCCACGTCGGAATTTACGTGCCACAGGTTCGCATATCGCTACACCCGACAAATTTTCTCGACTGTGTGATGAATGTTAGAATTTCAGAAACATTGTATTGTAGGTATATGGAGCAGTAAGGGTTAAAAGCCTGGGTTGGAATAGTGTTTTTAAGGGGGTGGTGTGATGAACATTGGAATTTCAGATACATTGTATTATAGGTATTTGGTGCAGTAAGGGTTTAAAAACCTGGGTTAGTGTGTTTGACTGCTGCAGTAGTGTTTTTATAAATCCTGGTTTAAAATATCTTTTGGCGACAAAGGTGGAATTAAAGCATCATAAAAGTAGGATCATCATTCAGTCCAGCCATGGGTATTGTTTGCTGAATTTGGGCGAATGGACTTTTATTTATATGAAAGAGGACATTGTGTTCAGCTTAGTAAGATTATGAAGTTAATGGGAGGAGCCGGGGCTGAAGCAGTCAGGTGTTGCGCTGTTCAGACTGGGGTGCGAACAGACAAGAAACCGCTGCTCTCATTACAATTCAGTTAAAGATCTGCCTGTGGACAGACCAAGACAGCGAGTTTGTAACCGCGTGGCCCAATGGATAAGGCTGGATAAGACTTCGGTGATTTTAATGAAAACAAGGAGTTAAAAGATTTGCCTGTAAACAGGAAAGGAGCAATTTCAAAAGGCTGCTTTAAAAAGAGATAAGTTGAGATGGGCAAGAATCTGCAGCTGGGTCCTGAAGGATCTCTTTCTCAAAGTGGTTTATCCAAAACATCTCTTTTCGGCAAGCATTCCCGAGCCAGCCAACTGTATTTAAAAGTGGACTGTGACCGGAGAGGGGTTTTTGATTGAGTGGAGATAAAGAAAGCAGTTTGATTGTATTGATAAGCGTTATATAACTGGCAATTGTAAGCTATTTCTTGTCAAGGTTCTAATACTGCGCTAGGAATAAAGTTTGTTTGAATCTGCTATTTGCAGGGCGAATCACTCCTGGAGTGAGGTATATTTTCCACAATCTTAAATAATTAAAATAAAATATTGGGGTTTGTGTTCAGTGTGCTAGCCACTGTTGGGGTCTGCTAGGGGTTGGCAATAACAGTGCTCTCTAAATTTAGTGTCAGCAGAAAGCTTGTGGCTTCCGATCCCAATATCTAATTCTCTCTTAAATACGGTGAATGGTTGAGGTCTTCCCATGCACACCGTGCTGAATGATAACCACATTCCAACAGTTCAATCACCTTTTTCCCTGCTGCTACTATAGACCGATGAGCCTCACGTCTGTAGTGGGTAAAGTCTTGGAAGGGATTATAAGAGACAAGATTTATAATCATCTAGATAGGAATAATATGATCAGGGATAGTCAGCGTGGCTTTGTGAAGGGTAGGTCATGCCTCACAAACCTTATCGAGTTCTTTGAGAAGGTGACTGAACAGGTAGACGAGGGTAGAGCAGTTGATGTGGTGTATATGGATTTCAGTAAAGCGTTTGATAAGGTTCCCCACGGTAGGCTATTGCAGAAAATACGGAGGCTGGGGATTGAGAGTGATTTAGAGATGTGGATCAGAAATTGGCTAGCTGAAAGGAGACAGAGGGTGGTGGTTGATGGGAAATGTCCAGAATGGAGTTCAGTTACAAGTGGAGTACCACAAGGATCTGTTCTGGGGCCGTTGCTGTTTGTCATTTTTATCAATGACCTAGAGGAAGGCGCAGAAGGGTGGGTGAGTAAATTTGCAGACGATACTAAAGTCGGTGGTGTTGTCGATAGTGTGGAAGGATGTAGCAGGTTACAGAGGGATATAGATAAGCTGCAGAGCTGGGCTGAGAGGTGGCAAATGGAGTTTAATGTAGAGAAGTGTGAGGTGATTCACTTTGGAAGGAATAACAGGAATGCGGAATATTTGGCTAATGGTAAAGTTCTTGGAAGTGTGGATGAGCAGAGGGATCTAAGTGTCCATGTACATAGATCCCTGAAAGTTGCCACCCAGGTGGATAGGGTGGTGAAGAAGGCCTATGGAGTGTTGGCCTTGATTGGTAGAGGGATTGAGTCCCGGAGTCAGGAGGTCATGTTGCAGCTGTACAGAACTCTGGTACGGCCGCATTTGGAGTATTGCGTACAGTTCTGGTCACCGCATTATAGGAAGGACATGAAGGCTTTGGAGTGGGTGCAGAGGAGATTTACCAGGATGTTGCCTGGTATGGAGGGAAAATCTTATGAGGAAAGGCTGATGGATTTGAGGTTGTTTTCGTTGGAGAGAAGATTAAGAGGAGACTGAATAGAGGCATACAAAATGATCAGGGGGTTGGATAGGGTGGACAGTGAGAGCCTTCTCCCGCGGATGGAAATGGCTAGCACGAGGGGACATAGTTTTAAACTGAGGGGTAATAGATATAGGACAGAGGTCAGAGGTAGGTTCTTTACGCAAAGAGTGGTGAGGCCGTGGAATGCCCTACCTGCAACAGTAGTGAACTCGCCAACATTGAGGGCATTTAAAAGTTTATTGGATCAGCATATGGATGATAAGGGCATAGTGTAGGTTAGATGGCTTTTGTTTCGGTGCAACATCGTGGGCCGAAGGGCCTGTACTGCGCTGTATCGTTCTATGTTCTATGCTAGGTGAATTTCCTAATCAATTTCTGGAGCTAAGCGAGGAAGAGGGCTGCAGCCCAAAACGCGGCATTTGCTCTCCAGGTGACCTTGGAAGTCACTGTTTCCCTGCATGGCTCGGTTGACAGAGAAGAATGGATCCCGGATCCAACGCTATCCGTCAGGGAACAGTTTGAGTGATCCCTGGAAGTTGGAGTGTGAATGGCAGTTGGAAGCTGGGCTCTGGCACTACCTTGGAACAGTAGGTTTTTTCCAGCTCGTCCTTGTAGAGTCGAACTTGTTCCTCGTGCTGCGTCCTCAGGTCATTCAGGGCGTCAGTCAGCTTGCACTCGTACTCCCGCAGGCGCCCGGTGTCAATCTCTACCAGGCGCGACTCGTGGCGTCGCTTGGTGTCACGGATCTCCTGTTGGGAAGGGAGACGAGGGGTTAACATGGAGACAGACAGCGAGCACGTGAGAGGGAGGAACGGAGAGAGAGAGAGAGACAGAGACTGAGAGAGAGGGACAGAGACAGACTGATGTCATAATATACATCAGTACATTATGGTGCAGACACACACACTGATAGACATGCAGTGGGACCAATCAGCATACACAACACCGCAGCCAATCACCAGTGAGAGCACAGACACTATAAAGACAGGGGGCATCAGAGTTCCCGCCCATTCTAGTAGCAGCTAGCTCGGAGCACAGAGCTCACAGCCTGCAACACAGACATTCACCATGTGCTGAGTGCATCACCTGGTTAGGACTAGGCAAGGGTCAACAGTTAAAGCTGGTATTGCATTTACCCACAGTTCAAGTATGTTAATATAGTTAACCTTATAATAAAATAGAGTTGCACCACTTCCAGTGTTGGTGACCTGTTTGTGATCCAGAATACCCAACACATCAACAGAGATACAGAGACAGAGAGACAGAGAGAGACAGAGAGACAGAGAGACAGAGAGAGACAGAGAGACAGAGAGAGACAGAGACGGAGAGAGAGAGAGAGACGGAGAGAGAGAGAGACGGAGAGAGAGAGAGACGGAGAGAGAGAGAGACGGAGAGAGAGGGAGAGACGGAGAGAGAGGGAGAGAGGGAGAGAGGGATAGAGGGAGAGAGGCGGGGAGAGGGAGAGAGGCGGGGAGAGGGAGAGAGGCGGGGAGAGGGAGGGAGGCGGGGAGAGGGAGGGAGGCGGGGAGAGGGAGGGAGGCGGGGAGAGGGAGGGAGGCGGGGAGAGGGAGGGAGGCGGGGAGGGGGGGAGGCGGGAGGCGGGGAGGGGGAGGCGGGGAGGGTGAGGCGGGGAGGGTGAGGCGGGGAGGGTGAGGCGGGGAGGGGGGTAAGGGGGGAGGGGGGGTAAGGGGGACGGGGAGGGGGGTAAGGGGGACGGGGAGGGGGGTAAGGGGGACGGGGAGGGGGCCCCCGGGGCTAACCTCATCGTACAGGTTCCTCTGGAAGTCGAGCTCCTCCTGGACAGTCTGTGCCCGGTTCTCGCTCTCCACTCTCCGCAACATCTCATCGTGAAGCTGCTTCTTGATGTCATTGAGAGCCAACTCCAACTGGAACAGAGATCCCAATCAGACCCTCACCCTCATCACCCTCGCCCCTCGCCCCCAAACCCTCGCCCCTCACCCTCGCCCCAAACCCCCGCCCCAAACCCCAAACCCTCGCACCAAACCCCAAACCCTCGCCCCAAACCCCAAACCCCAAACCCTCGCCCCAAACCCCAAACTCTCGCCCACAAACCCTCGCCCAAAACCCTCGCCCCAAACCCCAAACCCCCGCCCCAAACCCCCGCCCCAAACCCCAAACTCCCGCCCCAAAAACCCCCGCCCCAAACCCCAAACTCCCGCCCAAAAACCCTCGCCCCAAACCCCAAACCCTCGCCCCAAACCCCCGCCCCAAACCCCCGCCCCAAACCCCCGCCCCAAACCCCCGCCCCAAACCCCCGCCCCAAACCCCCGCCCCTCGCCCCAAACCCCCGCCCCAAACCCCCGCCCCAAACCCCCGCCCCTCGCCCCAAACCCCCGCCCCAAACCCTCGCCCCAAACCCCCGCCCCAAACCCTCGCCCCAAACCCCCGCCCCAAACCCTCGCCCCAAACCCTCGCCCCAAACCCTCGCCCCAAACCCTCGCCCCAAACCCTCGCCCCAAACCCTCGCCCCAAACCCTCGCCCCAAACCCTCGCCCCAAACCCTCGCCCCAAACCCTCGCCCCAAACCCTCGCCCCAAACCCTCGCCCCAAACCCTCGCCCCAAACCCTCGCCCCTCGCCCCAAACCCTCGCCCCTCGCCCCAAACCCTCGCCCCTCGCCCCAAACCCTCGCCCCTCGCCCCAAACCCTCGCCCCTCGCCCCAAACCCTCGCCCCAAACCCTCGCCCCTCGCCCCAAACCCTCGCCCCTCGCCCCAAACCCTCGCCCCCTCGCCCCAAACCCTCGCCCCAAAACTTAAACCCTCGCCCCAAAACTTAAACCCTCGCCCCAAACTTAAACCCTCGCCCCAAACCCCTCGAGACGGACAAGGTCACCCCCCCACTACAAACAATCAACCTCCGCCCGCCCCTACACCCCCTCCCTATCTCTGTAACCTCCTCCAGCCCCGACACCCCCTCCCTATCTCTGTAACCTCCTCCAACCCCTACATCCCCTCCCTATCTCTGTAACCTCCTCCAACCCCTACACCCCCTCCCTATCTCTGTAACCTCCTCCAGCCCCTACACCCCCTCCCTATCTCTGTAACCTCCTCCAGCCCCTCCACCCCCCTCCCTATCTCTGTAACCTCCTCCAGCCCCGACAACCCCTCCCTATCTCTGTAATCCCCTCCATCCACTGCACCCTCTCCCTATCTCTGTAACCTCTTCCAGCCCCTACACCCCCCCTCCCCATCTCTGTATCCCCCTCCATCCCTTACACCCCTCCCCATCTCTGTAACCTCCTCCAGCCCCTACACCCCCTCCCTATCTCTGTAACCTCCTCCAG
The DNA here is from genome assembly GCF_047496885.1 of Scyliorhinus torazame. NCBI lineage: Eukaryota > Metazoa > Chordata > Chondrichthyes > Carcharhiniformes > Scyliorhinidae > Scyliorhinus > Scyliorhinus torazame. The sequence continues at coordinate 4,501 of NW_027309178.1, read as the reverse complement.
CCCCTACACCCCCTCCCTATCTCTGTAACCTCCTCCAGCCCCTACACCCCCCCTCCCCATCTCTGTAACCTCCTCCAGCCCCTCCACCCCCCTCCCCATCTCTGTAACCTCCTCCAGCCCCTCCACCCCCCTCCCCATCTCTGTAACCTCCTCCAGCCCCTCCACCCCCTCCCTATCTCTGTAACCTCCTCCAGCCCCGACACCCTCTCCCTATCTCTGTAACCTCCTCCAGCCCCTACACCCCCTCCCTATCTCTGTAACCTCCTCCAGCCCCTACACCCCCTCACTATCTCTGTAACCCCCTCCAGCCCCTACACCCCCTCCCTGTCACTGTAACCTCCTCCAGCCCCGACACCCTCTCCCTATCTCTGTAACCTCCTCCAGCCCCTACACCCCCTCCCTATCTCTGTAACCTCCTCCAGCCCCTACACCCCCTCCCTATCTCTGTAACCCCCTCCAGCCCCTCCACCCCCTCCCTATCTCTGTAACCTCCTCCAGCCCCTCCACCCCCTCCCTATCTCTGTAACCTCCTCCAGCCCCTCCACCCTCTCCCTATCTCTGTAACCTCCTCCAGCCCCTACACCCCCTCCCTATCTCTGTAACCTCCTCCAGCCCCCTACACCCCCTCCCTATCTCTGTTCCCTCCTCCAGCCCCTACACCCCCTCCCTATCTCTGTAACCCCCTCCAGCCCCCTACACCCCCCTCCCTATCTCTGTTCCCTCCTCCAGACCCTACACCCCCTCCCTATCTCTGTTCCCTCCCCCAGCCCCTACACCCCCTCCCTATCTCTGTAACCTCCTCCAGCCCCTACACCCCCTCCCTATCCCAGGGGGCGACACCCAGGGGGCGACACAGTCAGTCGATCTCTACCTTGGCGATCTGCCCTCGCAGTTCCCGAAGTTCACTTTCCAGGTTCCGCTTCTCACTCAGGGCGGTCGACAGAGACGCGTCCTTCGAGTTAAGGATGGCCTCCAGGTCCCTCAGCCGGGCTAAGGCTGCAGCAAGCTCAGACTCCTTTTTGGCATTTCTAGACAGGGGGAACAGCGAGATCCTGATTACTGTCCAAACGGGGAGAGATTGCCGAGCTCGGAGATGCAGAGGGATCTGGGAGCCCCGGGGGTGCGAATCACAAACGGCCGGTCCACGGTACAGCGAGTATTTAGGGATGATCCAATGGGAATGTGATTGTTTATTCTGAGGGGAATTGAGGTCAAAGATCGGGAGGTTTTGCTCCAGGTGTTCGGGGCGTTGGTGAGCCCACATCTGGAGTATTGTGGACGGTGCGGGTCTCCTGATTGAAGGAAAGGTGTCGGTGGCCGTTCAGAGAAGGTTTCCCAGACTAACACCGGGAACGGGAGGGTTGTCTATGAGGAAAGGTCAGAGAGGTCAGGCTTGTCTCCGCTGGAGTTTCGAAGAGTGAGAGGCGACTCGATCGAAACCTATGGATCCTGAGGGGGGTTATTGACGGGGTCGGTGTGGAGAGGATGTTTCCTCTTGTGGGAGAATCGAGTACTCGGGGGGGGTCACTGTATAAAAATGAGCTCCGCACTGTGGGAGGGTCAGTACTGAGGGGAGCGCCGCACTGTGGGAGGGTCAGTACTGAGGGAGCGCCGCACTGTGGGAGGGTCAGTGCTGAGGGAACGCCGCACTGTGGGAGGGTCAGTACTGAGGGAGCTCCGCACTGTGGGAGGGTCAGTACTGAGGGAGTGCCGCACTGTGGGAGGGTCAGTACTGAGGGAGCTCCGCACTGTGGGAGGATCAGTACTGAGGGAGCGCCCCACTGTCGGAGGGGTCAGTACTGAGGGAGCTCCGCACTGTCAGAGGGTCAGTACTGAGGGAGTGCTGCACTGTGGGAGGGTCAGTACTGAGGGAGCGCCGCACTGTGGGAGGGTCAGTACTGAGGGAACGCCGCACTGTGGGACGGTCAGTACTGAGGGAGCGCCGCACTGTGGGAGGGTCAGTACTGAGGGAACGCCGCACTGTGGGAGGGTCAGTGCTGAGGGAACGCCGCACTGTGGGAGGGTCAGTGCTGAGGGAGCTCCGCACTGTGGGAGGGTCAGTACTGAGGGAGTGCCGCACTGTGGGAGGGTCAGTACTGAGGGAGCTCCGCACTGTGGGAGGGTCAGTACTGAGGGAGCGCCGCACTGTCGGAGGGTCAGTACTGAGGGAGCTCCGCACTGTCAGAGGGTCAGTACTGAGGGAGTGCCGCACTGTGGGAGGGTCAGTACTGAGGGAGCTCCGCACTGTGGGAGGGTCAGTACTGAGGGAGCGCCGCACTGTCGGAGGGTCAGTACTGAGGGAACGCCGCACTGTGCGAGGGTCAGTACTGAGGGAGTGCCGCACTGTCGGAGGGTCAGTACTGAGGGAGCGCCGCACTGTGGGACGGTCAGTACTGAGGGAGCACCGCCCTGTGGGAGGGTCAGTACTGAGGGAGTGCCGCACTGTCAGAGGGTCAGTACTGAGGGAGCGCCGCACTGTGGGAGGGTCAGTACTGAGGGAGTGACTCACTGTGAGAGGGTCAGTACTGAGGGAGCGCCGCACTGTCAGAGGGTCAGTACTGAGGGAGTGCCGCACTGTCAGAGGGTCAGTACTGAGGGAGTGCCGCACTGTGGGACGGTCAGTACTGAGTGAACTCCGCACTGTGGGTGGGTCAGTACTGAGGGAGCGCCGCACTGTCAGAGGGTCAGTACTGCGGGAGTGTCGCTCTGAGGGAGGGTCAGTACTGAGGGAGCGCCGCGCTGTCGGAGGGTCAGTACTGAGGGAGTGCCGCACTGTGGGAGGGTCAGTGCTGAGGGAGCGCTGCACTGTGGGAGGGTCAGTGCTGAGGGAGTGCCGCACTGTGGGAGGGTCAGTGCTGAGGGAGTGCCGCACTGTCAGAGGGTCAGTACTGAGGGAGCGCTGCACTGTGGGAGGGTCAGTACTGAGGGAGCGCCGCACTGTGGGAGGGTCAGTACTGAGGGAGTGCCGCACTGTGGGAGGGTCTGTACTGAGGGAGAGCCGCACTGTCAGAGGGTCAGTACTGAGGGAGCGCCGCACTGTGCGAGGGTCAGTACTGAGGGAGTGCCGCACTGTGGGAGGGTCAGTACTGAGGGAGAGCCGCACTGTCAGAGGGTCAGTACTGAGGGAGAGCCGCACTGTCAGAGGGTCAGTACTGAGGGTGTGCCGCACTGTCAGAGGGTCAGTACTGAGGGAGAGCCGCACTGTCAGAGGGTCAGTACTGAGGGAGCGCCGCACTGTGGGAGGGTCAGTACTGAGGGAGCACCGCACTGTCAGAGGGTCAGTACTGAGGGAGTGCCGCACTGTCAGAGGGTCCGTGCTGAGGGAGCGCCGCACTGTCAGAGGGTCAGTACTGCGGGAGTGTCGCTCTGAGGGAGGGTCAGTACTGAGGGAGCTCCGCACTGTGGGAGGGTCAGTACTGAGGGAGTGCCGCACTGTCAGAGGGTCAGTACTGAGGGAGTGCCGCACTGTGGGACGGTCAGTACTGAGTGAACTCCGCACTGTGGGTGGGTCAGTACTGAGGGAGCGCCGCACTGTCAGAGGGTCAGTACTGCGGGAGTGTCGCTCTGAGGGAGGGTCAGTACTGAGGGAGCGCCGCGCTGTCGGAGGGTCAGTACTGAGGGAGTGCCGCACTGTGGGAGGGTCAGTGCTGAGGGAGCGCTGCACTGTGGGAGGGTCAGTGCTGAGGGAGTGCCGCACTGTGGGAGGGTCAGTACTGAGAGAGTGCCGCACTGTCAGAGGGTCAGTACTGAGGGAGCGCTGCACTGTGGGAGGGTCAGTACTGAGGGAGCGCCGCACTGTGGGAGGGTCAGTACTGAGGGAGTGCCGCACTGTGGGAGGGTCTGTACTGAGGGAGAGCCGCACTGTCAGAGGGTCAGTACTGAGGGAGCGCCGCACTGTGCGAGGGTCAGTACTGAGGGAGTGCCGCACTGTGGGAGGGTCAGTACTGAGGGAGAGCCGCACTGTGGGAGGGTCAGTACTGAGGGAGAGCCGCACTGTCAGAGGGTCAGTACTGAGGGAGTGCCGCACTGTGGGAGGGTCAGTACTGAGGGAGAGCCGCACTGTCAGAGGGTCAGTACTGAGGGAGCGCCGCACTGTGGGAGGGTCAGTACTGAGGGAGCGCCGCACTGTCAGAGGGTCAGTACTGAGGGAGTGCCGCACTGTCAGAGGGTCCGTGCTGAGGGAGCGCCGCACTGTCAGAGGGTCAGTACTGCGGGAGTGTCGCTCTGAGGGAGGGTCAGTACTGAGGGAGCTCCGCACTGTGGGAGGGTCAGTACTGAGGGAGTGCCGCACTGTCAGAGGGTCAGTACTGAGGGAGCGCCGCACTGTGGGAGGGTCAGTACTGAGGGAGTGCTGCACTGTCAGAGGGTCAGTACTGAGGGAGCGCCGCACTGTGGGAGGGTCAGTACTGAGGGAGTGCTGCACTGTCAGAGGGTCAGTACTGAGGGAGTGCCGCACTGTCAGAGGGTCAGTACTGAGGGAGCGCCGCACTGTGGGAGTGTC
>NW_027309177.1:0-42500 GCF_047496885.1 Scyliorhinus torazame | reverse complement strand
AAACACCACTACTTTGAAACGGCAGACGAGGGCGTGGACATTTATTGCCGAGGAGAAACTGGAGTGAGCGGGCCAGAAAAAGAACGTTTGGGACAAAGTGGGGGGGGTGAATATGTGGGATGAAGGGGGGGGGAAAAGAGGGAAGAGATGACTTCCCAAGTTGTTAATCCTGCGACCCCTGTAACTTTTCTCTCTCCCCCATGTCGTGGGGGAGGGGGGGGAGGGAGGATGAGGAGCTGAGGGCGCCGGCCATTGGGGGCGGGGGCCAAATGGGAAGCGCGGGCTTTGTTCCCGCGCTATGGTAATCATGGCGGGAACAGGGAAGCAGGAAGGAGGGGGCCTCGCACAGTGTGAGCCGAGGTCACGGGGGGGAAGCCGAGGTCGGCCAGAGTTTGCTGACTTCTGGGAGCAACATGGGGGGTGCAATTACGCTAGTTTGGGATCTAGCGGGGGGGGGGGTGTTAACTGGGTTGCTGCTGCTGGGGAGAAGGGGGGAGCTGGTATGGTGGGGGGGGGGGGGGGGGGGTCGGGGCGCTTGGGGGAGATACGGGCTACGTGGGAACCGGGTGAGGAGCTGGATTGAAAAAGGAGATGGCTAGTCGTCAAGGGGGGGGGGGGGGGGGGGGGGGGGGGGGGGGGGGGGGGGGTAAAAGAGCCCCCCAACCCGGTTGATCACGTGGAATGTGAGAGGGCTGAACGGGCCTATTAAGAGGGCACTGGTACTCGCACACCTTAAGAAACTTAAGGCAGATGTGGTTATGCTGCAGGAGACGCATCTGAAGCTGATAGACCAGGTTAGGCTTTGCAAAGGATGGGTGGGGCAGGTGTTTCATTCGGGGCTAGACGCAAAAAACAGGGGGGTGGCTATACTAGTGGGGAAGCGGGTAATGTTTGAGGCAAAGACTGTAGTGGCGGATAGTGGGGGCAGATACGTGATGGTGAGTGGCAAATTGCAAGGGGAGGCGGTGGTATTAGTGAACGTGTATGCCCCGAACTGGGATGATGCCAACTTTATGAGGCGTATGTTAGGACGAATCCCGGACCTAGAAGTGGGGAAGTTGGTAATGGGTGGAGATTGTAATAGTGTGCTGGACCCAGGGCTGGACAGATCGAGGTCCAGGACCGGAAGGAGGCCGGCTGCAGCTAGGGTGCTTAAGGATTTTATGGTGCAGATGGGAGGAGTAGACCCCTGGAGATTTCGTAGACCTAGGAGTAAGGAGTTTTCGTTTTTCTCCTGTGTCCACAAAGTTTATTCACAAATAGATTTTTTTGTTTTGGGAAGGGCACTGATCCCAAAGGTGATGGGGACGGAGTACACGGCTATAGCTATTTCGGATCATGCTCCACATTGGGTGGACCTGGAGATAGGGGAAGAAAAACAACAGCGTCCACCCTGGAGAATGGACATGGGATTATTGGCGGATGAGGGGGTGTGTTTAAGGGTGAGGTATTGAAAGGTACTTGGAACTCAATGATAATGGGGAGGTCCAGGTGGGAGTGGTCTGGGAGGCGTTGAAGGCTGCGGTTAGAGGGGAGCTGATATCTATTAGGGCACATAAAGGAAAGCAGGAGGTTAGGGAAAGGGAGCAGTTGTTGAAAGAACTTCTGAGGGTGGACAGACAATATGCGGAGGCACCGGAGGAGGGACTGTACAGGGAAAGGCAAAGGCTACATGTAGAATTTGACTTGTTGACTACGGGTAATGCAGAGGCACAATGGAGGAAGGCACAGGGTGTACAGTACGAATACGGGGAGAAGGCGAGCAGGTTGCTGGCCCACCAACTAAGGAAAAGGGGAGCAGCGAGGGAGATAGGGGGGCGAGGGAGAGATGGAGCGGGGAGCAGAGAGAGTGAATGGAGTGTTCAAGGAATTTTACGAAAGATTATATGAAGCTCAGCCCCCGGAAGGGAAGGAGAGAATGATGTGCTTTCTGGATCAGCTGGAATTTCCTAAGGGAGAGGAGCAGGAGAGGGCGGGACTGGGAGCACAGATTGAGACGGAGGAAGTGGTGAAAGGGATTGGGAGCATGCAGGCGGGGAAGGCCCTGGGACCAGACGGATTCCCAGTTGAATTCTATAGGAAATATATGGACTTGCTGGCCCCGCTACTGATGAGAACCTTTAATGAGGCGAGGGAAGGGGGCAGCTTCCCTCCTAAAGAAGGAAAAAGACCCGCTGCAATGCGGGTCCTACAGGCCCATTTCCCTCCTGAATGTGGACGCTAAGATTCTGGCCAAGGTAATGGCAATGAGGATAGAGGATTGTGTCCCGGGGGTGGTTCATGAGGACCAAACTGGGTTTGTGAAGGGGAGGCAGCTGAATACAAATATACGGAGGCTGCTAGGGGAAATGATGATGCCCCCACCAGAGGGAGAAGCGGAGATAGTGGTGACGATGGATGCCGAGAAAGCATTTGATAGAGTGGAGTGGGATTATTTGTGGGAGGTGCTGAGGAGATTTGGTTTTGGGGATGGGTATATCGGATGGGTACAGTTGCTGTATAGGGCCCCGATGGCGAGCGTGGTCACGAATGGACGGGGGTCTGACTATTTTCGGCTCCATAGAGGGACGAGGCAGGGATGTCCTCTGTCCCCGTTATTGTTTGCACTGGCGATTGAGCCCCTGGCCATAGCATTGAGGGGTTCCAGGAAGTGGAGGGGAGTACTCGGGGGGAGAAAAACACCGGGAATCTCTGTATGCGGATGATTTGTTGCTATATGTGGCGGACCCGGCGGAGGGGATGCCAGAGATAATGCGGATACTTGGGGAGTTTGGGGATTTTTCAGGGTATAAACTGAACATGGGGAAAAGTGAGTTGTTTGTGGTGCATCCAGGGGAGCAGAGCAGAGAGATAGAGGATTTACCGTTGAGGAAGGTAACAAGGGACTTCCGGTACTTGGGGATCCAGATAGCCAAGAATTGGGGTACATTACACAGGCTTAATTTAACGCGGTTGGTGGAACAGATGGAGGAGGACTTTAAGAGATGGGACATGGTGTCCCTGTCATTGGCAGGGAGGGTGCAGGCGGTTAAGATGGTGGTCCTCCCGAGATTCCTTTTTGTGTTTCAGTGCCTCCCGGTGGTGGTCACGAAGGCTTTTTTCAAAAGAATTGAGAAGAGCATTATGAGTTTTGTGTGGGCCGGGAAGACCCCGAGAGTGAGGAAGGGATTCTTGCAGCGTAGTAGGGACAGGGGGGGGCTGGCACTACCGAGCCTAAGTGTGTACTACTGGGCCGCCAATGTTTCAATGGTGTGTAAGTGGATGGGAGAAGGGGAGGGAGCGGCGTGGAAGAGATTGGAGAGGACGTCCTGCAGGGGGACTAGCCTACAAGCAATGGTGACGGCACCGTTGCTGTTCTCACCAAAGAAATACACCACAAGCCCGGTGGTGGTGGCTACATTGAAAATTTGGGGGCAGTGGAGACGGCATAGGGGAAGGACGGGAGCTTCGGTGCGGTCCCCGATAAGAAACAATCATAGGTTCGTTCCGGGGAGAATGGATGGGGGATTTGGAACATGGCAAAGAGCTGGGGTAGTACAACTGAGAGATCTGTTTGTAGATGGGAAGTTCGCGAGTCTGGGAGCGCTGACGGAAAAATATGGGTTGCCCCAAGGGAATGCATTTCGGTACATGCAATTGAGGGCTTTTGCGAGGCAACAGGTGAGGGAATTCCCGCAGCTCCCGACGCATGAGGTGCAGGATAGAGTGATCTCAGAGACATGGGTGGGGGATGGTAGGGTGTCGGACATATACAGGGAAATGAGGGACGAGGGGGAGATCATGGTAGATGAGCTGAAAGGGAAATGGGAAGAAGAACTGGGGGAGGAGATTGAGGAGGGGCTGTGGGCTGATGCCCTACGTAGGGTAAACTCATCGTCCTCGTGTGCCAGGCTAAGCCTGATACAATTCAAGGTTCTACACAGGGCGCATATGACTGGAGCACGGCTCAGTAAATTTTTCGGGGTAGAGGATAGGTGTGCGAGGTGCTCGAGAAGCCCAGCGAATCACACCCACATGTTCTGGTTATGCCCGGCACTACAGGGGTTCTGGGTGGGGGTGGCAAAGGTGCTTTCGAAGGTGGTGGGGGTCCGGGTCGAACCAAGCTGGGGGTTGGCTATATTCGGGGTTGCAGAAGAGCCGGGAGTGCAGGAGGCGAGAGAGGCTGACGTGTTGGCCTTTGCGTCCCTAGTAGCCCGGCGCTGGATATTGTTAATGTGGAAGGAAGCCAAACCCCCGGGCGTGGAGACCTGGATAAACGACATGGCAGGGTTTATAAAGTTAGAACGGAATAAGTTCGTGTTAAGGGGTTCGGCTCAGGGATTCACCAGGCGGTGGCAACCGTTCATTAACTACCTCGCAGAAAGATAGAGGGAATGGAAAAGAAGTAGACAACAGCAGCAACCCAGGGGGGAGGAATCAGACGGACTCTCAGGGATGTCATTGTATATGTATAATATGTATAGGTATTTGTTATAGGTAATTGTATATTGGATTGTATTTTTGGAGAGTATTTATTTTTGACAAGGCAGTTGCCATTCAGTTTTGTTTTTGTTTATATATTATTTATTTGTTTAAAACTGGCCACTGTTATTTATATTACTTTATTGTTGTGTAAAAGAAACACTACGTACTGTTATGTTTGGCCAAAAAATCTTGAATAAAATATATTTTAAAAAAATAAATAAACCCGGATCGCAGACTCTCCCAGACACCCAGGAACATTCCTGGGAATAAACACGGATCACAGACTCTCCCAGACACTCGGGAACATTCCTGGTAATAAACCCGGATCCCAGACTCTCCCAGACACTCGGGAACATTCCTGGGAATAAACCCGGATCACAGACACTCGGGAACATTCCTGGTAATAAACCCGGATCACAGACTCTCCCAGACACTCGGGAACATTCCTGGGAATAAACCCGGATCACAGACTCTCCCAGACACTCGGGAACATTCCTGGGAATAAACCCGGATCACAGACTCTCCCAGACACTCGGGAACATTCCTGGTAATAAACCCGGATCACAGACTCTCCCAGACACTCGGGAACATTCCTGGGAATAAACCCGGATCACAGACTCTCCCAGACACTCGGGAACATTCCTGGTAATAAACCCGGATCAGAGACTCTCCCAGACACCCGGGAACATTCTTGGGAATAAACCCGGATCAGAGACACTCCCAGACACTCGGGAACATTCCTGGTAATAAACCCGGATCACAGACTCTCCCAGACACTCGGGAACATTCCTGGGAATAAACCCGGATCAGAGACACTCCCAGACACTCGGGAACATTCCTTGGAATAAACCCGGATCACAGACTCTCCCAGACACTCGGGAACATTCCTGGGAATAAACCCGGATCAGAGACACTCCCAGACACTCGGGAACATTCCTGGGAATAAACCCGGATCACAGACTCTCCCAGACACTCGGGAACATTCCTGAGAATACATCACAGACTTTCCCAGAGCATCCTCACCTACCCGGTAAGTGTCGTAGACGATTGGAAGGCTGAAGGATAACAGGACAGCTGGAAGTGGGAGAGGGAAGGCAGAGTCAGTGCAAGCTGTACAGAGAGTGACCACATCCCCGCTGCCCATCTTCACACTCCCCATCAGCGAGAGGCTGAGCAACAATCTCCCCCAATCCCGATCCCGCAGATGGAGAATTGTTCGAACAGCCCGAGCGCACGGTGAAAAGTCCGATCCCAACCTCAATCACACATTAATTCCTCAGTTACCACCACCCAATCCCAAATTAATTCCTCAGTTACCTCCACCCAATCCCAAATTAATTCCTCAGTTACCTCCACCCAATCCCAAATTAATTCCTGTCACATCCACCCAATGACAAATTAATTCCTCAGTTACGTCCACCCAATCCCAAACTAATTCCTCAATTACCTCCACCCAATCCCAGATTAATTCCTCAGTCACATCCACCCAATCCCAAACTAATTCCTCAGTCACGTCCACCCAATCCCAAACTAATTCCACAGTCACGTCCACCCAATCCCAAATTAATTCCTCAGTTACCCCCACCCAATCCCAAATTAATTCCTCAGTCACCTCTACTCAATCCCAAACTAATTCCACAGTCACGTCCACCCAATCACAAATAAATTCCTCAGTTACCACCACCCAATCCCAAATTAATTCCTGTCACGTCCACCCAATCCCAAATAAATTCCTCAGTTACCTCCACCCAATCCCAAATTATTTCCTGTCATGTCCACACAATCCCAAATTAATTCCTCAGTTACCTCCACCCAATCCCAAATTAATTCCTCAGTCACCTCCACCCAATCCCAAATAAATTCCTCAGTTACCTCCACCCAATCCCAAATTAAGTCCTGTCACGTCCACCCAATCCAAAATTAATTCCTCAGTCACCTCCACCCAATCCCAAATAAATTCCTCAGTCACCTCCACCCAATCCCAAATTAATTCCTCAATTACCTCCACCCAATCCCAAATTAATTCCTCAGTCATCTCCACCCAATCCCAAATTAATTCCTCAGTCAACTCCACCCAATCCCAAATTAATTCCTCAGTCACCTCCACCCAATCCCAAATTAATTCCTCAGTCATGTCCACCCATTCCCAAATTAATTCCTCAGTCACCTCCACCCAATCCCAAATTTATTCCTCAGTTACCTCCACCCAATCCCAAATTAATTCCTGCCACGTCCACCCAATCCCAAATTAATTCCTCAGTCATGTCCACCCAATCCCAAATTAATTCCTCAGTTACCTCCACCCAATCCCAAATTAATTCCTGTCATGTCCACCCAATCACAAATTAATTCCTCAGTTACCTCCACCCAATCCCAAATTAATTCCCCAGTCACCTCCACCCAATCCCAAATTAATTCCTCAGTTACCTCTACCCAATCCCAAATTAATTCCTCAGTTACCTCCACCCAACCCCAAATTAATTCCTCAGTCACCTCCACCCAATACCAAACTAATTCCTCAGTTACCTCCACCCAATCCCAAATTAATTCCTCAGTTACCTTCACCCAATCCCAAATTAATTCCTGCCACGTCTACCCAATCCCAAATTAATTCCTCAGTCATGTCGACCCAATCCCAAATTAATTCCTCAGTCACCTCCACCCAATCCCAAACTAATTCCTGTTACCTCCACCCAATCCCAAATAAATTCCTAATTTACCTCCACCCATTCCCAAATTAATTACTCAGTTACCTCCACCCAATCCCAAATTAATTCCTGTCACGTCCACCCAATCCCAAATTAATTCCTCAGTCACGTCCACCCAATCCCAAATTAATTCTTCAGTTACCTCCACCCAATCCCAAATTAATTCCTCAGTCACGTCCACCCAATCCCAAATTAATTCTTCAGTCACCACCACCCAATCCCAAATTAATTCCTGCCACGTCCACCCAATCCCAAATTAATTCCTCAGTCATGTCCACCCAATCCCAAATTAATTCCTCAGCTACCTGCACCCAATCCCAAATTAATTCCGGTCATGTCCACCCAATCCCAAATTAATTCCTCAGTTACCTCCACCCAATCCCAAATTAATTCCTCAGTCACCTCCACCCAATCCCAAATTAATTCCTCAGTTACCTCCACCCATTCCCAAATTAATTCCTCTGTCACCTCTACCCAATCCCAAATTAATTCCTCAGTTACCTCCACCCAACCCCAAATTAATTCCTCAGTCACCTCCACCCAATACCAAACTAATTCCTCAGTTACCTCCACCCAATCCCAAATAAATTCCTCAGTTACCTCCACAAAATCCCAAATTAATTCCTGTAACGTCCACCCAATCCCAAATTAATTCCTTAGTCACCTCTATCCAATCCCAAATTAATTCCTCAGTCACGTCCACCCAATCCCAAATCAATTCCTCAGTCACCTCCACCCAATCCCAAATTAATTCCTCAGTGACATCCACCCAATCCCAAATTAATTCCTCAGTCACGTCCACCCAATCACAAATTAATTCCTCAGTTACCTCCACCCAATCCCAAATTAATTCCTCAGTCACGTCCACCGAATCCCAAATTAATTCTTCAGTTACCTCCACCCAATCCCAAATTAATTCCTGTCATGTCCACCCAATCCCAAATTAATTCCTCAGTTACCTCCACACAATCCCAAATTATTTCCTGTCACCTCCACCCAATCCCAAATTAATTCCTGCCACGTCCACCCAATACCAAATTAATTCCTCAGTCATGTCCACCAAATCCCAAATTAATTCCTCAGTTACCTCCACCCAATCCCAAATTAATTCCTCAGTCACCTCCACCCAATCTCAAACTAATTCCTCAGTTACCTCCACCCAATCCCAAATTAATTCCTCAGTTACCTCCAACCAATCCCAATTTTATTCCTCAGTCACATCCATCAATCCCAAATTAATTCCTGTCACGTCCACCCAATCCCAAATTAATTCCTCAGTCACGTCCACCCAATCCCAAATTAATTCTTCAGTTACCTCCACACAATCCCAAATTAATTCCTCAGTCACGTCAACCCAATCCCAAATTAAATCCTGTCACGTCCACCCAATCCCAAATTAATTCCTCAGTCACCTCGACCCAATCCCAAATAAATTCCTCAGTCACCTCCACCCAATCCCAAATTAATTCCTGTCACGTCCACCCAATCACAAATTAATTCCTTAGTCACCTCCACCCAATCCCAAATTAATTCCTCAGTCATGTCCACCCAATCCCAAATTAATTCCTCAGTCACGTCCACCCAATCCCAAATTAATTCCTCAGTTACCTCCACCTATTCCCAAATTAATTCCTCAATTACCTCCACCCAATCCCAAATTAATTCCTCAGTCATGTCCACCCAATCCCAAATTAATTGCTCAGTCACGTCCACCCAATCCCAAATTAATTCCTCAGTCACCTCTACTCAATCCCAAATTAATTCCTCAGTCATCTCCGCCCAATCCCAAATTAATTCCTCAGTCAACTCCACCCAATCCCAAATTAATTCCTCAGTCACGTCCACCCAATCCCAAATTAATTCCTCAGTCACGTCCACCCAATCCCAAATTAATTCCTCAGTCACGTCCACCCATTCCCAAATTAATTCCCCAGTCACGTCCACCCAATCCCAAATTAATTCCCCAGTCACCTCCATCCAATCCCAAATTAATTCCTCAGTGACATCCACCCAATCCCAAATTAATTCCTCAGTGACGTCCACCCAATCCCAAATTAATTCCTCAGTTACCTCCACCCAATCCCAAATTAATTCCTCAGTCATGTCCACCCTTTCCCAAATTAATTCCTCAGTCACGTCCACCCAATCCCAAATTAATTCCTCAGTCACCTCCACCCAATCCCAAATTTATTCCTCAGTTACCTCCACCCAATCCCAAATTAATTCCTGCCACTTCCACCCAATCCCAAATTAATTCCTCAGTCATGTCCACCCAATCCCTAATTAATTCCTCAGTTACCTCCACCCAATCCCAAATTAATTCCTGTCATGTCCACCCAATCCCAAATTAATTCCTCAGTTACCTTCACCCAATCCCAAATTAATTCCCCAGTCACCTCCACCCAATCCCAAATTAATTCCTCAGTTACCTCCACCCAATCCCAAATTAATTCCTCAGTCACGTCCACCGAATCCCAAATTAATTCTTCAGTTACCTCCACCCAATCCCAAATTAATTCCTGTCATGTCCACCCAATCCCAAATTAATTCCTCAGTTACCTCCACACAATCCCAAATTATTTCCTGTCACCTCCACCCAATCCCAAATTAATTCCTGCCACGTCCACCCAATACCAAATTAATTCCTCAGTCATGTCCACCAAATCCCAAATTAATTCCTCAGTTACCTCCACCCAATCCCAAATTAATTCCTCAGTCACCTCCACCCAATCCCAAACTAATTCCTCAGTTACCTCCACCCAATCCCAAATTAATTCCTCAGTTACCTCCAACCAATCCCAATTTTATTCCTCAGTCACATCCATCAATCCCAAATTAATTCCTGTCACGTCCACCCAATCCCAAATTAATTCCTCAGTCACCTCCACACAATCCCAAATTAATTCCTCAGTCACGTCAACCCAATCCCAAATTAAATCCTGTCACGTCCACCCAATCCCAAATTAATTCCTCAGTCACCTCGACCCAATCCCAAATAAATTCCTCAGTCACCTCCACCCAATCCCAAATTAATTCCTGTCACGTCCACCCAATCACAAATTAATTCCTTAGTCACCTCCACCCAATCCCAAATTAATTCCTCAGTCATGTCCACCCAATCCCAAATTAATTCCTCAGTCACGTCCACCCAATCCCAAATTAATTCCTCAGTTACCTCCACCTATTCCCAAATTAATTCCTCAATTACCTCCACCCAATCCCAAATTAATTCCTCAGTCATGTCCACCCAATCCCAAATTAATTGCTCAGTCACGTCCACCCAATCCCAAATTAATTCCTCAGTCACCTCTACTCAATCCCAAATTAATTCCTCAGTCATCTCCGCCCAATCCCAAATTAATTCCTCAGTCAACTCCACCCAATCCCAAATTAATTCCTCAGTCACGTCCACCCAACCCCAAATTAATTCCTCAGTCACGTCCACCCAATCCCAAATTAATTCCTCAGTCACGTCCACCCATTCCCAAATTAATTCCCCAGTCACGTCCACCCAATCCCAAATTAATTCCCCAGTCACCTCCATCCAATCCCAAATTAATTCCTCAGTGACATCCACCCAATCCCAAATTAATTCCTCAGTGACGTCCACCCAATCCCAAATTAATTCCTCAGTTACCTCCACCCAATCCCAAATTAATTCCTCAGTCATGTCCACCCTTTCCCAAATTAATTCCTCAGTCACGTCCACCCAATCCCAAATTAATTCCTCAGTCACCTCCACCCAATCCCAAATTTATTCCTCAGTTACCTCCACCCAATCCCAAATTAATTCCTGCCACTTCCACCCAATCCCAAATTAATTCCTCAGTCATGTCCACCCAATCCCTAATTAATTCCTCAGTTATCTCCACCCAATCCCAAATTAATTCCTGTCATGTCCACCCAATCCCAAATTAATTCCTCAGTTACCTTCACCCAATCCCAAATTAATTCCCCAGTCACCTCCACCCAATCCCAAATTAATTCCTCAGTTACCTCCACCCATTCCCAAATTAATTCCTCAGTCACCTCTACCCAATCCCAAATTAACTCCTCAGTTACCTCCACCCAACCCCAAATTAATTCCTCAGTCACCTCCACCCAATACCAAACTAATTCCTCAGTTACCTCCACACAATCCCAAATTAATTCCTCATTTACCTCCACCCATTCCCAAATTAATTACTCAGTTACCTCCACGCAATCCCAAATTAATTCCTCAGTAACGTCCACCCAATCCCAAATTAATTCCTGTCACGTCCACCCAATCCCAAATTAATTCCTCAGTCACGTCCACCCAATCCCAAATTAATTCTTCAGTTACCTCCACCCAATCCCAAATTAATTCCTGAGTCACGTCCACCCAATCCCAAATTAATTCCTCAGTCACTTCTACCCAATCCCAAATTAATTCCTCAGTTACCACCACCCAATCCCAAATTAATTCCTGTCACGTCCACCCAATCCCAAATTAATTCCTCAGTCACCTCTATCCAATCCCAAATTAATTCCTCAGTCACGTCCACACAATCCCAAATTAATTCCTCAGTCACCTCCACCCAATCCCAAATTAATTCCTCAGTGACATCCACCCAATCCCAAATTAATTCCTCAGTCACGTCCACCCAATCACAAATTAATTCCTCAGTTACCTCCACCCAATCCCAAATTAATTCCTCAGTCACGTCCACCCATTCACAAATTAATTCCTCAGTCACGTCCACCCAATCCCAAATTAATTCTTCAGTTACCTCCACCCAATCCCAAATTAATTCCTGTCACGTCCACCCAATCCCAAATTAATTCCTCAGTCACCTCCACCCAATCCCAAATTAATTCCTCAGTCACCTCCACCCAATCCCAAATTAATTCCTGCCACGTCCACCCAATCCCAAATTAATTCCTCAGTCATGTCCACCCAATCCCAAATTAATTCCTCAGTTACCTGCACCCAATCCCAAATTATTTCCTGTCATGTCCACCCAATCCCAAATTAATTCCTTAGTTACCTCCACCCAATCCCAAATTAATTCCTCAGCCACCTCCACCCAATCCCAAACTAATTCCTCAGTTACCTCCACCCAATCCCAAATTAATTCCTCTGTTACCTCCAACCAATCCCAATTTTATTCCTCAGTCACATCCACCAATCCCAAATTAATTCCTGTCACATCCACCCAATCCCAAACTTATTCCTCAATTACCTCCACCCAATCCCAGATTAATTCCTCAGTCACATCCACCCAATCCCAAACTAATTCCTCAGTCACGTCCACCCAATCCCAAATTAATTCCACAGTCACGTCCACCCAATCACAAATTAATTCCTCAGTTACCCCCACCCAATCCCAAATTAATTCCTGTCACGTCCACCCAATCCCAAATAAATTCCTCAGTTACCTCCGCCCAATCCCAAATTATTTCCTGTCATGTCCACCCAATCCCAAATTAATTCCTGTCACGTCCACCCAATCCAAAATTAATTCCTCAGTCACGTCCACCCAATCCCAAATAAATTCCTCAGTCAACTCCACCCAATCCCAAATTAATTCCTGTCACGTCCACCCAATCACAAATTAATTCCTCAGTCACCTCCACCCAATCCCAAATTAATTCCTCAGTCATGTCCACCCAATCCCAAATTAATTCCTCAGTCACGTCCACCCAATCCCAAATTAATTCCTCAGTTACCTCCACCCAATCCCAAATTAATTTCTCAGTAACCTCCACCTATTCCCAAATTAATTCCTCAATTACCTCCACCCAATCCCAAATTAATTCCTCAGTCATGTCCACCCAATCCCAAATTAATTCCTCAGTCACGTCCACCCAATCCCAAATTAATTCCTCAGTGACGTCCAACCAATCCCAAATTAATTCCTCAGTCACGTCCACCCATTCCCAAATTAATTCCCCAGTCACGTCCAACCAATCCCAAATTAATTCCTCAGTCACCTCCACTCAATCCCAAATTAATTCCTCAGTGACATCCACCCAATCCCAAATTAATTCCTCAGTGACGTCCACCCAATCCCAACTTAATTCCTAAGTTACCTCCACCCAATCCCAAATTAATTACTCAGTTACCTCCACGCAATCCCAAATTAATTCCTCAGTCACGTCCACCCAATCCCAAATTAATTCCTCAGTCACGTCCACCCAATCCCAAATTAATTCCTCAGTCACGTCCACCCAATCCCAAATTAATTCTTCAGTTACCTCCACCCAATCCCAAATTAATTCCTCAGTCACGTCCACCCAATCCCAAATTAATTCCTCAGTCACCTCTACCCAATCCCAAATTAATTCCTCAGTTACCTCCACCCAATCCCAAATTAAATCCTGTCACGTCCACCCAATCCCAAATTAATTCCTCAGTCACCTCCACCCAATCCCAAATTAATTCCTCAGTTACCGCCACCCAATCCCAAATTAATTCCTGCCACGTCTACCCAATCCCAAATTAATTCCTCAGTCATGTCGACCCAATCCCAAATTAATTCCTCAGTCACCTCCACCCAATCCCAAACTAATTCCTGTTACCTCCACCCAATCCCAAATAAATTGCTCATTTACCTCCACCCATTCCCAAATTAATTACTCAGTTACCTCCA
This sequence comes from Scyliorhinus torazame, assembly GCF_047496885.1. Taxonomy (NCBI): domain Eukaryota; kingdom Metazoa; phylum Chordata; class Chondrichthyes; order Carcharhiniformes; family Scyliorhinidae; genus Scyliorhinus; species Scyliorhinus torazame. Next base: position 28,714 of record NW_027309177.1, on the reverse strand, counting down.
CCCAACCCCAAATTAATTCCTGTCACGTCCACCCAATCCCAAATTAATTCCTCAGTCACGTCCACCCAATCCCAAATTAATTCTTCAGTTACCTCCACCCAATCCCAAATTAATTCCTGAGTCACGTCCACCCAATCCCAAATTAATTCCTCAGTCACCTCCACCCAATCCCACATTTATTCCTCAGTTACCTCCACCCAATCCCAAATTAATTCCTGCCACGCCCACCCAATCCCAAATTAATTCCTCAGTCGTGTCCACCCAATCCCAAATTAATTCCTCAGTTACCTCCACCCAATCCCAAATTAATTCCTGTCATGTCCACCCAATCCCAAATTAATTCCTCAGTTACCTCCACCCAATCCCAAATTAATTCCTCAGTCACCTCCACCCAATCCCAAATTAATTCCTCAGTTACCTCCACCCATTCCCAAATTAATTCCTCTGTCACCTCTACCCAATCCCAAATTAATTCCTCAGTTACCTCCACCCAACCCCAAATTAATTCCTCAGTCACCTCCACCCAATACCAAACTAATTCCTCAATTACCTCCACCCAATCCCAAATTAATTCCTCATTTACCTCCACCCATTCCCAAATTAATTTTTCAGTTACCGCCACGCAATCCCAAATTAATTCCTCAGTCACGTCCACCAAATCCCAAATTAATTCCTGTCACGTCCACCCAATCCCAAATTAATTCCTCAGTCACGTCCATCCAATCCCAAATTAATTCTTCAGTTACCTCCACCCAATCCCAAATTAATTCCTCAGTCACGTCCACCCAATCCCAAATTAATTCCTCAGTCACCTCTACCCAATCCCAAATTAATTCCTCAGTTACCTCCACAAAATCCCAAATTAATTCCTGTCACGTCCACCCAATCCCAAATTAATTCCTTAGTCACCTCTATCCAATCCCAAATTAATTCCTCAGTCACGTCCACCCAATCCCAAATTAATTCCTCAGTCACCTCCACCCAATCCCAAATTAATTCCTCAGTCACGTCCACCCAATCACAAATTAATTCCTCAGTCACCTCCACCCAATCCCAAATTAATTCCTCAGTTACCTCTACCCAATCCCAAATTAATTCCTCAGTCACGTCCACCCATTCACAAATTAATTCCTCAGTCACGTCCACCGAATCCCAAATTAATTCTTCAGTTACCTCCACCCAATCCCAAATTAATTCCTGCCACGTCCACCCAATACCAAATTAATTCCTCAGTCATGTCCACCCAATCCCAAATTAATTCCTCAGTTACCTCCACCCAATCCCAAATTAATTCCTCAGTCACCTCCACCCAATCCCAAATTAATTCCTGTTACCTCCAACCAATCCCAATTTTATTCCTCAGTCACATCCACCAATCCCAAATTAATTCCTGTCACGTCCACCCAATCCCAAATTAATTCCTCAGTCACGTCCACCCAATCCCAAATTAATTCTTCAGTTACCTCCACACAATCCCAAATTAATTCCTCAGTCACGTCAACCCAATCCCAAATTAATTCCTGTCACGTCCACCCAATCCCAAATTAATTCCTCAGTCACCTCTACCCAATCCCAAATAAATTCCTCAGTCACCTCCACCCAATCCCAAATTAATTCCTGTCACATCCACCCAATCCCAAACTAATTCCTCAGTCACGTCCACCCAATCCCAAATTAATTCCACAGTCACGTCCACCCAATCCCAAATTAATTCCTCAGTTACCCCCACCCAATCCCAAATTAATTCCTGTCACGTCCACCCAATCCCAAATAAATTCCTCAGTTACCTCCACCCAATCCCAAATTATTTCCTGTCATGTCCACCCAATCCCAAATTAATTCCTGTCACGTCCACCCAATCCAAAATTAATTCCTCAGTCACCTCCACCCAATCCCAAATAAATTCCTCAGTCACCTCCACCCAATCCCAAATTAATTCCTGTCACGTCCACCCAATCACAAATTAATTCCTCAGTCACCTCCACCCAATCCCAAATTAATTCCTCAGTCACGTCCAACCAATCCCAAATTAATTCCTCAGTCACCTCCACTCAATCCCAAATTAATTCCTCAGTGACATCCACCCAATCCCAAATTAATTCCTCAGTGACGTCCACCCAATCCCAACTTAATTCCTCAGTTACCTCCACCCAATCCCAAATTAATTACTCAGTTACCTCCACGCAATCCCAAATTAATTCCTCAGTCACGTCCACCCAATCCCAAATTAATTCCTCAGTCACGTCCACCCAATCCCAAATTAATTCCTCAGTCACGTCCACCCAATCCCAAATTAATTCTTCAGTTACCTCCACCCAATCCCAAATTAATTCCTCAGTCACGTCCACCCAATCCCAAATTAATTCCTCAGTCACCTCTACCCAATCCCAAATTAATTCCTCAGTTACCTCCACCCAATCCCAAATTAATTCCTGCCACGTCTACCCAATCCCAAATTAATTCCTCAGTCATGTCGACCCAATCCCAAATTAATTCCTCAGTCACCTCCACCCAATCCCAAACTAATTCCTGTTACCTCCACCCAATCCCAAATAAATTGCTCATTTACCTCCACCCATTCCCAAATTAATTACTCAGTTACCTCCACCCAACCCCAAATTAATTCCTGTCACGTCCACCCAATCCCAAATTAATTCCTCAGTCACGTCCACCCAATCCAAAATTAATTCTTCAGTTACCTCCACCCAATCCCAAATTAATTCCTCAGGCACGTCCACCCAATCCCAAATTAATTCCTCAGTCACCTCCACCCAATCCCACATTTATTCCTCAGTTACCTCCACCCAATCCCAAATTAATTCCTGCCACGCCCACCCAATCCCAAATTAATTCCTCAGTCATGTCCACCCAATCCCAAATAAATTCCTCAGTTACCTCCACCCAATCCCAAATTATTTCCTGTCATGCCCACCCAATCCCAAATTAATTCCTGTCACGTCCACCCAATCCAAAATTAATTCCTCAGTCACCTCCACCCAATCCCAAATAAATTCCTCAGTCACCTCCACCCAATCCCAAATTAATTCCTGTCACGTCCACCCAATCACAAATTAATTCCTCAGTCACCTCCACCCAATCCCAAATTAATTCCTCAGTCATGTCCACCCAATCCCAAATTAATTCCTCAGTCACGTCCACCCAATCCCAAATTAATTCCTCAGTTACCTCCACCCAATCCCAAATTAATTTCTCAGTAACCTCCACCTATTCCCAAATTAATTCCTCAATTACCTCCACCCAATCCCAAATTAATTCCTCAGTCATGTCCACCCAATCCCAAATTAATTCCTGTCACGTCCACCCAATCCCAAATTAATTCCTCAGTCACCTCTACTCAATCCCAAATTAATTCCTCAGTCATCTCCACCCAATCCCAAATTAATTCCTCAGTCAACTCCACCCAATCCCAAATTAATTCCTCAGTCACGTCCACCCAATCCCAAATTAATTCCTCAGTGACGTCCACCCAATCCCAAATTAATTCCTCAGTCACGTCCACCCATTCCCAAATTAATTCCCCAGTCACGTCCAACCAATCCCAAATTAATTCCTCAGTCACCTCCACTCAATCCCAAATTAATTCCTCAGTGACATCCACCCAATCCCAAATTAATTCCTCAGTGACGTCCACCCAATCCCAACTTAATTCCTCAGTTACCTCCACCCAATCCCAAATTAATTACTCAGTTACCTCCACGCAATCCCAAATTAATTCCTCAGTCACGTCCACCCAATCCCAAATTAATTCCTCAGTCACGTCCACCCAATCCCAAATTAATTCCTCAGTCACGTCCACCCAATCCCAAATTAATTCTTCAGTTACCTCCACCCAATCCCAAATTAATTCCTCAGTCACGTCCACCCAATCCCAAATTAATTCCTCAGTCACCTCTACCCAATCCCAAATTAATTCCTTAGTTACCTCCACCCAATCCCAAATTAAATCCTGTCACGTCCACCCAATCCCAAATTAATTCCTGTCACCTCCACCCAATCCCAAATTAATTCCTCAGTTACCTCCACCCAATCCCAAATTAATTCCTGCCACGTCTACCCAATCCCAAATTAATTCCTCAGTCATGTCGACCCAATCCCAAATTAATTCCTCAGTCACCTCCACCCAATCCCAAACTAATTCCTGTTACCTCCACCCAATCCCAAAAAATTGCTCATTTACCTCCACCCATTCCCAAATTAATTACTCAGTTACCTCCACCCAACCCCAAATTAATTCCTGTCACGTCCACCCAATCCCAAATTAATTCCTCAGTCACGTCCACCCAATCCCAAATTAATTCTTCAGTTACCTCCACCCAATCCCAAATTAATTCCTCAGGCACGTCCACCCAATCCCAAATTAATTCCTCAGTCACCTCCACCCAATCCCACATTTATTCCTCAGTTACCTCCACCCAATCCCAAATTAATTCCTGCCACGCCCACCCAATCCCAAATTAATTCCTCAGTCATGTCCACCCAATCCCAAATTAATTCCTCAGTTACCTCCACCCAATCCCAAATTAATTCCTGTCATGTCCACCCAATCCCAAATTAATTCCTCAGTTACCTCCACCGAATCCCAAATTAATTCCTCAGTCACCTCCACCCAATCCCAAATTAATTCCTCAGTTACCTCCACCCATTCCCAAATTAATTCCTCTGTCACCTCTACCCAATCCCAAATTAATTCCTCAGTTACCTCCACCAACCCCAAATTAATTCCTCAGTCACCTCCACCCAATACCAAACTAATTCCTCAATTACCTCCACCCAATCCCAAATTAATTCCTCATTTACCTCCACCATTCCCAAATTAATTTTTCAGTTACCGCCACGCAATCCCAAATTAATTCCTCAGTCACGTCCACCAAATCCCAAATTAATTCCTCAGTCACGTCCATCCAATCCCAAATTAATTCTTCAGTTACCTCCACCCAATCCCAAATTAATTCCTCAGTCACGTCCACCCAATCCCAAATTAATTCCTCAGTCACCTCTACCCAATCCCAAATTAATTCCTCAGTTACCTCCACAAAATCCCAAATTAATTCCTGTCACGTCCACCCGATCCCAAATTAATTCCTTAGTCACCTCTATCCAATCCCAAATTAATTCCTCAGTCACGTCCACCCAATCCCAAATTAATTCCTCAGTCACCTCCACCCAATCCCAAATTAATTCCTCAGTCACGTCCACCCAATCACAAATTAATTCCTCAGTCACCTCCACCCAATCCCAAATTAATTCCTCAGTTACCTCTACCCAATCCCAAATTAATTCCTCAGTCACGTCCACCCAATCCCAAATTAATTCCTCAGTCCCCTCCACCCAATCCCAAATTAATTCCTCAGTCACCTCCACCCAATCCCAAATTAATTCCTCAGTCACCTCCACCCAATCCCAAATTAATTCCTCAGTTACCTCCACCCAATCCCAAATTAATTCCTCAGTCACGTCCACCCAATCACAAATTAATTCCTCAGTCACCTCCACCCAATCCCAAATTAATTCCTCAGTTACCTCTACCCAATCCCAAATTAATTCCTCAGTCACGTCCACCCAATCACAAATTAATTCCTCAGTCATGTCCACCGAATCCCAAATTAATTCTTCAGTTACCTCCACCCAATCCCAAATTAATTCCTGTCCTGTCCACCCAATCCCAAATTAATTCCTGCCACGTCTACACAATCCCAAATTAATTCCTCAGTCATGTCGACCCAATCCCAAATTAATTCCTCAGTGACCTCCACCCAATCCCAAACTAATTCCTGTTACCTCCACCCAATCCCAAAAAATTGCTCATTTACCTCCACCCATTCCCAAATTAATTACTCAGTTACCTCCACCCAACCCCAAATTAATTCCTGTCACGTCCACCCAATCCCAAATTAATTCCTCAGTCACGTCCACCCAATCCCAAATTAATTCTTCAGTTACCTCCACCCAATCCCAAATTAATTCCTCAGGCACGTCCACCCAATCCCAAATTAATTTCTCAGTCACCTCCACCCAATCCCACATTTATTCCTCAGTTACCTCCACCCAATCCTAAATTAATTCCTGCCACGCCCACCCAATCCCAAATTAATTCCTCAGTCATGTCCACCCAATCCCAAATTAATTCCTCAGTTACCTCCACCCAATCCCAAATTAATTCCTGTCATGTCCACCCAATCCCAAATTAATTCCTCAGTTACCTCCACCCAATCCCAAATTAATTCCTCAGTCACCTCCACCCAATCCCAAATTAATTCCTCAGTTACCTCCACCCATTCCCAAATTAATTCCTCTGTCACCTCTACCCAATCCCAAATTAATTCCTCAGTTACCTCCACCCAACCCCAAATTAATTCCTCAGTCACCTCCACCCAATACCAAACTAATTCCTCAATTACCTCCACCCAATCCCAAATTAATTCCTCATTTACCTCCACCATTCCCAAATTAATTTTTCAGTTACCGCCACGCAATCCCAAATTAATTCCTCAGTCACGTCCACCAAATCCCAAATTAATTCCTCAGTCACGTCCATCCAATCCCAAATTAATTCTTCAGTTACCTCCACCCAATCCCAAATTAATTCCTCAGTCACGTCCACCCAATCCCAAATTAATTCCTCAGTCACCTCTACCCAATCCCAAATTAATTCCTCAGTTACCTCCACAAAATCCCAAATTAATTCCTGTCACGTCCACCCGATCCCAAATTAATTCCTTAGTCACCTCTATCCAATCCCAAATTAATTCCTCAGTCACGTCCACCCAATCCCAAATTAATTCCTCAGTCACCTCCACCCAATCCCAAATTAATTCCTCAGTCACGTCCACCCAATCACAAATTAATTCCTCAGTCACCTCCACCCAATCCCAAATTAATTCCTCAGTTACCTCTACCCAATCCCAAATTAATTCCTCAGTCACGTCCACCCATTCACAAATTAATTCCTCAGTCACGTCCACCGAATCCCAAATTAATTCTTCAGTTACCTCCACCCAATCCCAAATTAATTCCTGTCCTGTCCACCCAATCCCAAATTAATTCCTCAGTTACCTCCACACAATCCCAAATTATTTCCTGTCACCTCCACCCAATCCCAAATTAATTCCTGCCACGTCCACCCAATACCAAATTAATTCCTCACTCATGTCCACCCAATCCCAAATTAATTCCTTAGTTACCTCCACCCAATCCCAAATTAATTCCTCAGTCACCTCCACCCAATCCCAAATTAATTCCTCAGTTACCTCCAACCAATCCCAATTTTATTCCTCAATCACATCCACCAATCCCAAATTAATTCCTGTCACGTCCACCCAATCCCAAATTAATTCCTCAGTCACGTCCACCCAATCCCAAATTAATTCTTCAGTTACCTCCACACAATCCCAAATTAATTCCTCAGTCACGTCAACCCAATCCCAAATTAATTCCTGTCACGTCCACCCAATCCCAAATTAATTCCTCAGTCACCTCTACCCAATCCCAAATAAATTCCTCAGTCACCTCCACCCAATCCCAAATTAATTCCTGTCACGTCCACCCAATCCCAAATTAATTCCTCAGTCACCTCCACCCAATCCCAAATTAATTCCTCAGTCATGTCCACCCAATCCCAAATTAATTCCTCAGTCACGTCCACCCAATCCCAAATTAATTCCTCAGTTACCTCCACCCAATCCCAAATTAATTTCTCAGTAACCTCCACCTATTCCCAAATTAATTCCTCAATTACCTCCACCCAATCCCAAATTAATTCCTTAGTCATGTCCACCCAATCCCAAATTAATTGCTCAGTCACGTCCACCCAATCCCAAATTAATTCCTCAGTCACCTCTACTCAATCCCAAATTAATTCCTCAGTCAACTCGACCCAATCCCAAATTAATTCCTCAGTCAACTCCACCCAATCCCAAATTAATTCCTCAGTCACGTCCACCCAATCCCAAATTAATTCCTCAGTGACGTCCACCCAATCCCAAATTAATTTCTCAGTCACGTCCACCCATTCCCAAATTAATTCCCCAGTCACGTCCACCAAATCCACAATTAATTCCCCAGTCACCTCCACCCAATCCCAAATTAATTCCTCAGTGACATCCACCCAATCCCAAATTAATTCCTCAGTCACCTCTACCCAATCCCAAATTAATTCCTCAGTTACCTCCACCCAATCCCAAATTCCTCAGTCATGTCCACCCATTCCCAAATTAATTCCTCAGTCACGTCCACCCAATCCCAAATTAATTCCTCAGTCACCTCCACTCAATCCCAAATTTATTCCTCAGTTACCTCCACCCAATCCCAAATTAATTCCTGCCACGTCCACCCAATCCCAAATGAATTCTTCAGTCATGTCCACCCAATCCCAAATTAATTCCTCAGTTACCTCCACCCAATCCCAAATTAATTCCTGTCATGTCCACCCAATCCCAAATTAATTCCTCAGTTACCTCCACCCAATCCCAAATTAATTCCCCAGTCACCTCCACCCAATCCCAAATTAATTCCTCAGTTACCCCCACCCATTCCCAAATTAATTCCTCAGTCACCTCTACCCAATCCCAAATTAATTCCTCAGTTACCTCCACCCAACCCCAAATTAATTCCTCAGTCACCTCCACCCAATACCAAACTAATTCCTCAGTTACCTCCACCCAATCCCAAATTAATTCCTCATTTACCTCCACCCATTCCCAAATTAATTACTCAGTTACCTCCACGCAATCCCAAATTAATTCCTCAGTCACGTCCACCCAATCCCAAATTAATTCCGGTCACGTCCACCCAATCCCAAATTAATTCCTGTCACGTCCACCCAATCCCAAATTAATTCCTCAGTCACCTCCACCCAATCCCAAATTAATTCCTCAGTCACCTCCACCCAATCCCAAATTAATGCCTGCCACGTCCACCCAATCCCAAATTAATTCCTCAGTCATATCCACCCAATCCCAAATTAATTCCTCAGTTACCTGCACCCAATCCCAAATTATTTCCTGTCCTGTCCACCCAATCCCAAATTAATTCCTCAGTTACCTCCACCCACTCCCAAATTAATTCCTCAGCCACCTCCACCCAATCCCAAACTAATTCCTCAGTTACCTCCACCCAATCCCAAATTAATTCCTGTTACCTCCAACCAATCCCAATTTTATTCCTCAGTCACATCCACCAATCCCAAATTAATTCCTGTCACGTCCACCCAATCCCTAATTAATTCCTCAGTCACGTCCACCCAATCCCAAATTAATTCTTCAGTTACCTCCACACAATCCCAAATTAATTCCTCAGTCACGTCAACCCAATCCCAAATTAATTCCTGTCACCTCTACCCAATCCCAAATTAATTCCTCAGTCACCTCCACCCAATCCCAAATTAATTCCTCAGTCACCTTCACCCAATCCCAAATTAATTCCTCAGTCACGTCCACCCAATCCCAAATTAATTCCTCAGTCACCTCCACCCAATCCCAAATAAATTCCTCAGTCACGTCCACCCAATCCCAAATTAATTCCTCAGTCACCTCCACCCAAACACAAATTAATTCCTCAGTCACCTCCACCCAATCCCAAATTAATTCCTCAGTCACGTCCACCCAATCCCAAATTAATTTCTCAGTCACCTCCACCCAATCCCAAATAAATTCCTCAGTCACGTCCACCCAATCCCAAATTATTTCCTCAGTCACCTCCACCCAAACACAAATTAATTCCTCAGTCACCTCCACCCAATCCCAAACGAATTCCTCAGTTACCTCCACCCAATCCCAATTTTATTCCTCAGTCACATCCACCAATCCCAAATTAATTCCTGTCACGTCCACCCAATCCCAAATTAATTCCTCAGTCACGTCCACCCAATCCCAAATTAATTCTTCAGTTACCTCGACACAATCAAAAATTAATTCCTCAGTCACGTCAACCCAATTCCAAATTAATTCCTGTCACGTCCACCCAATCCCAAATGAATTCCTCAGTCACCTCTACCCAATCCCAAATTAATTCCTCTGTCAACTCCACCCAATCCCAAATTAATTCCTCAGTCACCTTCACCCAATCCCAAATTAATTCCTCAGTCGCCTCCACCCAATCCCAAATTCCTCAGTCACGTCCACCCAATCCCAAATTAATTCCTCAGTCACGTCATCCCAATCCCAAATTAATTCCTGTTACCTCCACCCAATCCCAAATTAATTCCTGTCACGTCCACTGAATCCCAAATTAATTCCTCAGTCACCTCCACCCAATCCCAAATTAATTCCTCAGTTACCTCCACCAAATCCCAAATTAATGCTTGCCACGTCTACCCAATCCCAAATTAATTCCTCAGTCATGTCCACCCAATCCCAAATTAATTCCTCAGTCACCTCCAACCAATCCCAAACTAATTCCTGTTACCTCCACCCAATCCCAAATAAATTCCTCATTTACCTCTACCCATTCCCAAATTAATTACTCAGTTACCTCCACCCAATCCCAAATTAATTCCTCAGTCACGTCCACCCAATCCCAAATTAATTCCTCAGTCACCTCCACCCAATCCCAAATTTATTCCTCAAATACCTCCACCCAATCCCAAATTAATACCTCAGTCAGGTCCACCCAATCCCAAATTAATTCCTCAGTCACCTCCACCCATTCCCAAATTTATTCCTCAAATACCTCCACCCAATCCCAAATTAATACGTCAGTCACCTCCACCCATTCCCAAATTAATTCCTCAGTCACCTCTACCCAATCCCAAATTAATTCCTCAGTCACCTCCACCCAAGACCAAACTAATTCCTCAGTTACCTCCACCCAATCCCAAATTAATTCCTCATTTACCTCCACCCATTCCCAAATTAATTACTCAGTTACCGCCACGCAATCCCAAATTAATTCCTCAGTCACGTCCACCCAATCCCAAATTAATTCCTGTCACGTCCACCAAATCCCAAATTAATTCCTGTCACGTCCACCCAATCCCAAATTAATTCCTCAGTCAAATCCACCCAATCCCAAATTAATTCTTCAGTTACCTCCACGCAATCCCAAATTAATTCCTCAGTCACGTCCACCCAATCCCAAATTAATTCCTCAGTCACCTCTACCCAATCCCAAATTAATTCCTCAGTTACCTCCACCCAATCCCAAACTAATTCCTGTCACGTCCACCCAATCCCAAATTAATTCCTCAGTCACCTCTATCCAATCCCAAATTAATTCCTCAGTCACGTCACCCCAATCCCAAATTAATTCCTCAGTCACCTCCACCCAATCCCAAATTACTTCCTCAGTGACATCCACCCAATCCCAAATTAATTCCTCAGTCACGTCCACCCAATCCCAAATTAATTCCTCAGTTACCTCCGCCCAATCCCATATTAATTCCTCAGTCACGTCAACCCAATCCCAAATTAATTCCTGTCACATCCACCCAATCCCAAATTATTTCCTCAGTCACCTCCAACCAAACACAAATTAATTCCTCAGTCACCTCCACCCAATCCCAAACGAATTCCTCAGTTACCTCCACCCAATCCCAATTTTATTCCTCAGTCACATCCACCAATCCCAAATTAATTCCTGTCACGTCCACCCAATCCCAAATTAATTCCTCAGTCACGTCCACCCAATCCCAAATTAATTCTTCAGTTACCTCGACACAATCAAAAATTAATTCCTCAGTCACGTCAACCCAATTCCAAATTAATTCCTGTCACGTCCACCCAATCCCAAATGAATTCCTCAGTCACCTCTACCCAATCCCAAATTAATTCCTCTGTCAACTCCACCCAATCCCAAATTAATTCCTCAGTCACCTTCACCCAATCCCAAATTAATTCCTCAGTCACCTCCACCCAATCCCAAATTCCTCAGTCACGTCCACCCAATCCCAAATTAATTCCTCAGTCACGTCATCCCAATCCCAAATTAATTCCTGTTACCTCCACCCAATCCCAAATTAATTCCTGTCACGTCCACCGAATCCCAAATTAATTCCTCAGTCACCTCCACCCAATCCCAAATTAATTCCTCAGTTACCTCCACCCAATCCCAAATTAATGCTTGCCACGTCTACCCAATCCCAAATTAATTCCTCAGTCATGTCCACCCAATCCCAAATTAATTCCTCAGTCACCTCCAACCAATCCCAAACTAATTCCTGTTACCTCCACCCAATCCCAAATAAATTCCTCATTTACCTCTACCCATTCCCAAATTAATTACTCAGTTACCTCCACCCAATCCCAAATTAATTCCTCAGTCACGTCCACCCAATCCCAAATTAATTCCTCAGTCACCTCCACCCAATCCCAAATTTATTCCTCAAATACCTCCACCCAATCCCAAATTAATACCTCAGTCAGGTCCACCCAATCCCAAATTAATTCCTCAGTCACCTCCACCCAATCCCAAATTTATTCCTCAAATACCTCCACCCAATCCCAAATTAATACCTCAGTCACCTCCACCCATTCCCAAATTAATTCCTCAGTCACCTCTACCCAATCCCAAATTAATTCCTCAGTCACCTCCACCCAAGACCAAACTAATTGCTCAGTTACCTCCACCCAATCCCAAATTAATTCCTCATTTACCTCCACCCATTCCCAAATTAATTACTCAGTTACCGCCACGCAATCCCAAATTAATTCCTCAGTCACGTCCACCCAATCCCAAATTAATTCCTGTCACGTCCACCAAATCCCAAATTAATTCCTGTCACGCCCACCCAATCCCAAATTAATTACTCAGTCAAATCCACCCAATCCCAAATTAATTCTTCAGTTACCTCCACGCAATCCCAAATTAATTCCTCAGTCACGTCCACCCAATCCCAAATTAATTCCTCAGTCACCTCTACCCAATCCCAAATTAATTCCTCAGTTACCTCCACCCAATCCCAAATTAATTCCTGTCACGTCCTCCCAATCCCAAATTAATTCCTCAGTCACCTCTATCCAATCCCAAATTAATTCCTCAGTCACGTCACCCCAATCCCAAATTAATTCCTCAGTCACCTCCACCCAATACCAAATTACTTCCTCAGTGACATCCACCCAATCCCAAATTAATTCCTCAGTCACGTCCACCCAATCCCAAATTAATTCCTCAGTTACCTCCGCCCAATCCCAAATTAATTCCTCAGTCACGTCAACCCAATCCCAAATTAATTCCTGTCACATCCACCCAATCCCAAATTAATTCCTCAGTCACCTCTACCCAATCCCAAATTAATTCCTCAGTCACCTCCACCCAATCCCAAATTAATTCCTCAGTCACCTTCACCCAATCCCAAATTAATTCCTCAGTCACGTCCACCCAATCCCAAATTAATTCCTCAGTCACCTCCACCCAATCCCAAATAAATTCCTCAGTCACGTCCACCCAATCCCAAATTAATTCCTCAGTCACCTCCACCCAATCCCAAATTAATTCCTCAGTCACCTCCACCCAATCCCAAATAAATTCCTCAGTCACGTCCACCCAATCCCAAATTAATTCCTCAGTCACCTCCACCCAATCCCAAATTAATTCCTCAGTCACCTCCACCCAATCCCAAATAAATTCCTCAGTCACGTCCACCCAATCCCAAATAAATTCCTCAGTCACGTCCACCCAATCCCAAATTATTTCCTCAGTCACCTCCACCCAAACACAAATTAATTCCTCAGTCACCTCCACCCAATCCCAAACGAATTCCTCAGTTACCTCCACCCAATCCCAATTTTATTCCTCAGTCACATCCACCAATCCCAAATTAATTCCTGTCACGTCCACCCAATCCCAAATTAATTCCTCAGTCACGTCCACCCAATCCCAAATTAATTCTTCAGTTACCTCGACACAATCAAAAATTAATTCCTCAGTCACGTCAACCCAATTCCAAATTAATTCCTGTCACGTCCACCCAATCCCAAATGAATTCCTCAGTCACCTCTACCCAATCCCAAATTAATTCCTCTGTCAACTCCACCCAATCCCAAATTAATTCCTCAGTCACCTTCACCCAATCCCAAATTAATTCCTCAGTCACCTCCACCCAATCCCAAATTCCTCAGTCACGTCCACCCAATCCCAAATTAATTCCTCAGTCACGTCATCCCAATCCCAAATTAATTCCTGTTACCTCCACCCAATCCCAAATTAATTCCTGTCACGTCCACCGAATCCCAAATTAATTCCTCAGTCACCTCCACCCAATCCCAAATTAATTCCTCAGTTACCTCCACCCAATCCCAAATTAATGCTTGCCACGTCTACCTAATCCCAAATTAATTCCTCAGTCATGTCCACCCAATCCCAAATTAATTCCTCAGTCACCTCCAACCAATCCCAAACTAATTCCTGTTACCTCCACCCAATCCCAAATAAATTCCTCATTTACCTCTACCCATTCCCAAATTAATTACTCAGTTACCTCCACCCAATCCCAAATTAATTCCTCAGTCACGTCCACCCAATCCAAAATTAATTCCTCAGTCACCTCCACCCAATCCCAAATTTATTCCTCAAATACCTCCACCCAATCCCAAATTAATACCTCAGTCAGGTCCACCCAATCCCAAATTAATTCCTCAGTCACCTCCACCCAATCCCAAATTCATTCCTCAAATACCTCCACCCAATCCCTAATTAATACCTCAGTCACCTCCACCCATTCCCAAATTAATTCCTCAGTCACCTCTACCCAATCCCAAATTAATTCCTCAGTCACCTCCACCCAAGACCAAACTAATTCCTCAGTTACCTCCACCCCATCCCAAATTAATTCCTCATTTACCTCCACCCATTCCCAAATTAATTACTCAGTTACCGCCACGCAATCCCAAATTAATTCCTCAGTCACGTCCACCCAATCCCAAATTAATTCCTGTCACGTCCACCAAATCCCAAATTAATTCCTGTCACGTCCACCCAATCCCAAATTAATTCCTCAGTTACCTCCACCCAATCCCAAATTAATTCTTCAGTTACCTCCACGCAATCCCAAATTAATTCCTCAGTCACGTCCACCCAATCCCAAATTAATTCCTCAGTCACCTCTACCCAATCCCAAATTAATTCCTCAGTTACCTCCACCCAATCCCAAATTAATTCCTGTCACGTCCACCCAATCCCAAATTAATTCCTCAGTCACCTCTATCCAATCCCAAATTAATTCCTCAGTCACGTCACCCCAATCCCAAATTAATTCCTCAGTCACCTCCACCCAATCCCAAATTACTTCCTCAGTGACATCCACCCAATCCCAAATTAATTCCTCAGTCACGTCCACCCAATCCCAAATTAATTCCTCAGTTACCTCCGCCCAATCCCAAATTAATTCCTCAGTCACGTCCACCCATTCACAAATTAATTCCTCAGTCACGTCCACCCAATCCCAAATTATTTCCTGTCACCTCCCCCAATCCCAAATTAATTCCTGCCACGTCCACCCAATACCAAATTAATTCCTCAGTCATGTCCACCCAATCCCAAATTAATTCCTCAGTTACCTCCACCCAATCCCAAATTAATTCCTCAGTCACCTCCACCCAATCCCAAACTAATTCCTCAGTTACCTCCACACAATCCCAAATTAATTCCTCAGTTACCTCCAACCAATCCCAATTTTATTCCTCAGTCACATCCACCAATCCCAAATTAATTCCTGTCACGTCCACCCAATCCCAAATTAATTCCTCAGTCACGTCCACCCAATCCCAAATTAATTCTTCAGTTACCTCCACCCAATCCCAAATTAATTCCTGTTACCTCCACCCAATCCCAAATTAATTCCTGTCACGTCCACCGAATCCCAAATTAATTCCTCAGTCACCTCCACCCAATCCCAAATTAATTCCTCAGTTACCTCCACCCAATCCCAAATTAATTCCTGCCACGTCAACCCAATCCCAAATTAATTCCTCAGTCATGTCCACCCAATCCCAAATTAATTCCTCAGTCACCTCCACCCAATCCCAAACTAATTCCTGTTACCTCCACCCAATCCCAAATAAATTCCTCATTTAACTCTACCCATTACCAAATTAATTACTCAGTTACCTCCACCCAATCCCAAATTAATTCCTGTCACGTCCACCCAATCCCAAATTAATTCCTGTCACGTCCACCCAATCCCAAATTAATTCTTCAGTTACCTCCACCCAATCCCAAATTAATTCCTCAGTCACGTCCACCCAATTCCAAATTAATACCTCAGTCACCTCCACCCAATCCCAAATTTATTCCTCAGTTACCTCCACCCAATCCCAAATTAATTCCTGCCACGTCCACCCAATCCCAAATTAATTCCTCAGTCATGTCCACCCAATCCCAAATTAATTCCTGTTACCTCCACCCAATCCCAAATTAATTCCTGTCATGTCCACCCAATCCCAAATTAATTCCTTAGTCACCTCTATCCAATCCCAAATTAATTCCTCAGTTACCTCAACCCAATCCCAAATTAATTCCTCAGTCACCTCCACCCATTCCCAAATTAATTACTCAGTTACCGCCACGCAATCACAAATTAATTCCGCAGTCACGTCCACCCAATCCCAAAATAATTCCTGTCACGTCCACCCAATCCCAAATTAATTCCTCAGTCACATCCACCCAATCCCAAATTAATTCTTCAGTTACCTCCACCCAATCCCAAATTAATTCCTCAGTCACGTCCACCCAATTCCAAATTAATTCCTCAGTCACCTCTACCCAATCCCAAATTAATTCCTCAGTTACCTCCACCCAATCCCAAATTAATTCCTGTCACGTCCACCCAATCCCAAATTAATTCCTCAGTCACCTCCACCCAATCCCAAATTAATTCCTCCGTGACATCCACCCAATCCCAAATTAATTCCTCAGTCACGTCCACCCAATCCCAAATTAATTCCTCAGTTAACTCCACCCAATCCCAAATTAATTCCTCAGTCACGTCCACCCATTCACAAATTAATTCCTCAGTCACGTCCACCCAATCCCAAATTAATTCTTCAGTTACCTCCACCCAATCCCAAATTAATTCCTGTCATGTCCACCCAATCCCAAATTAATTCCTCAGTTACCTCCACACAATCTCAAATTATTTCCTGTCACCTCCACCCAATCCCAAATTAATTCCTGCCACGTCCACCCAATACCAAATTAATTCCTCAGTCATGTCCACCCAATCCCAAATTAATTCCTCAGTTACCTCCACGCAATCCCAAATTAATTCCTCAGTCACCTCCACCCAATCCCAAACTAATTCCTCAGTTACCTCCACACAATCCCAAATTAATTCCTCAGTTACCTCCAACCAATCCCAATTTTATTCCTCAGTCACATCCACCAATCCCAAATTAATTCCTGTCACGTCCACCCAATCCCAAATTAATTCCTCAGTCACGTCCAACCAATCCCAAATTAATTCTTCAGTTATCTCCAGACAATCCCAAATTAATTCCTCAGTCACGTCAACCCAATCCCAAATTAATTCCTGTCACGTCCACCCAATCCCAAATTAATTCCTCAGTCACCTCTACCCAATCCCAAATTAATTCCTCAGTCACCTCCACCCAATCCCAAATTAATTCCTCAGTCACCTTCACCCAATCTCGAATTAATTCCTCAGTCACCTCCACCCCATCCCAAATTAATTCCTCAGTCACCTACACCCAATCCCAAATTAATTCCTCAGTCACGTCCACCCAATCCCAAATTAATTCCTCAGTCACCTCCACCCAATCCCAAATTAATTCCTCAGTCACCTCCACCCAATCCCAAACTAATTCCTCAGTTATCTCCACCCAATCCCAAATTAATTCCTCAGTTAACTCCAACCAATCCCAATTTTATTCCTCAGTCACATCCACCAATCCCAAATTAATTCCTGTCGCGTCCACCCAATCCCAAATTAATTCCTCAGTCACGTCCACCCAATCCCAAATTAATTCTTCAGTTACCTCCACACAATGCCAAATTAATTCCTCAGTCACGTCAACCCAATCCCAAATTAATTCCTGTCACGTCCACTCAATCCCAAATTAATTCCTCAGTCACCTCTACCCAATCCCAAATTAATTCCTCAGTCACCTCCACCCAATCCCAAATTAATTCCTCAGTCACCTTCACCCAATCCCAAATTAATTCCTCAGTCACGTCCACCCAATCCCAAATTCCTCAGTCACGTCCACCCAATCCCAAATTAATTCCTCAGTCACGTCATCCCAATCCCAAATTAATTTCTCAGTTACCTCCACCCAATCCCAAATTAATTCCTGTCACGTCCACCGAATCCCAAAATAATTCCTCAGTCACCTCCACCCAATCCCAAATTAATTCCTCAGTTACCTCCACCCAATCCCAAATTAATTCCTGCCACGTCCACCCAATCCCAAATTAATTCCTCAGTCATGTCCACCCAATCCCAAATTAATTCCTCAGTCACCTCCACCCAATCCCAAACTAATTCCTGTTACCTCCACCCAATCCCAAATAAATTCCTCATTTACCTCCACCCATTCCCTTTTTAATTACTCAGTTACCTCCACCCAATCACAAATTAATTCCTCAGTCACGTCCACCCAATCCCAAATTAATTCCTGTCACGTCCACCCAATCACAAATTAATTCCTCAGTCACGTCCACCCAATCCCAAATTAATTCCTCAGTCACCTCTATCCAATCCCAAATTAATTCCTCAGTCACGTCCACCCAATCCCAAATTAATTCCTCAGTCACCTCCACCCAATCCCAAATTAATTCCTCAGTCACGTCCACCCATTCCCAAATTAATTCCTCAGTCACGTCCACCAATCCCAAATTAATTCTTCAGTTACCTCCACCCAATCCCAAATTAATTCCTGTCACGTCCACCTAATCCCAAATTAATTCCTCAGTCACCTCCACCAAATCCCAAATTAATTCCTCAGTTACCTCCACCCAAACCCAAATTAATTCCTGCCATGTCCACCCAATCCCAAATTAATTCCTCAGTCACGTCCACCCAATCCCAAATTAATTCCTCAGTTACCTCCACCCAATCCCAAATTATTTCCCGTCATGTCCACTCAATCCCAAATTAATTCCTCAGTTACCTCCACCCATTCCCAAATTAATTCCTCAGTCACCTCTACCCAATCCTAAATTAATTCCTCAGTCACCTCCACCCAATCCCAAATTAATTCCTCAGTCACCTCCACCCAATCCCAAACTAATTCCTCATTTACCTCCACCCAATCCCAAATTAATTCCTCAGTCACATCCACCAATCCCTAATTAATTCCTGTCACGTCCACCCAATCGCAAATTAATTCCTCAGTCACGTCCACCCAATCCCAAATTAATTCTTCAGTTGCCTTCACACAATCCCAAGTTAATTCCTCAGTCACGTCCACCCAATCCCAAATTAATTCCTCAGTCACCTCTACCCAATCCCAAATTAATTCCTCAGTTACCTCCACCCAATCCCAAATTAATTCCTGTCACGTCCACCCAATCCCAAATTAATTCCTGTCACGTCCACCCAATCCCAAATTAATTCCTCCGTCACCTCCACCCAATCCCAAATTAATTCCTCAGTCACCTCTACCCAATCCCAAATTAATTCCTCAGTTACCTCCATCCAATCCCAAATTAATTCCTGTCACGTCCACCCAATCCCAAATTAATTCCTCAGTCACCTCCACCCAATCCCAAATTAATTCCTCAGTCACCTCTACCCAATCCCAAATTAATTCCTGTTACCTCCATCCAATCCCAAATTAATTCCTGTCACGTCCACCCATTCCCAATTTAATTCCTCAGTCACCTCTACCCAATCCAAAATTAATGACTCAGTCACCTCCACCCAATCCCAAATTAATTCCTCAGTCACCTCCACCCAATCCCAAATTAATTCCTCAGTCACCTCTACCCGAACCCAAATTAATTCCTCAGTCACGTCCACCCAATCCCAAATTAATTCTTCAGTTACCTCCACCCATTCCCAAATTAATTCCACAGTCTCCTCTGCCCAATCCTAAATTAATTCCTCAGTTACCTCCACCCAATCCCAAATTAATTCCTCAGTCACCTCCACCCAATCCCAAACTAATTCCTCAGTTACCTCCACCCAATCCCAAATTAATTCCTCAGTCACATCCACCAATCTCAAATTAATTCATGTCACGTCCACCCAATCCCAAATTAATTCTTCAGTTGCCTTCACACAATCCCAAATTAATTCCTCAGTCACGTCCACCCAATCCCAAATTAATTCCTCAGTCACCTCTACCCAATCCCAAATTAATTCCTCAGTTACCTCCACCCAATCCCAAATTAATTCCTGTCACGTCCACCCAGTCCCAAATTAATTCCTCAGTCACCTCCACCCAATCCCAAATTAATTCCTCAGTCACCTCTACCCAATCCCAAATTAATTCCACAGTTACCTCCACCCAATCCCAAATTAATTCCTGTCACGTCCACCCAATCCCAAATTAATTCCTCAGTCACCTTCACCCAATCCCAAATTAATTCCTCAGTCACCTCCACCCAATCCGAAATTAATTTCTCAGGCACTTAACGAATCCCAAATTAATTCCTCAGTCACGTCCACCCAATCCCAAATTAATTCTTCAGTTACCTCCACCCAATCCCAAATGAATTCCTCAGTCACCTCCAGCCAATCCCAAATTAATTCCTCAGTCACGTCCACCCAATCCCAAATTAATTCCTCAGTCACCTCCACCCAATCCCAAATTAATTCCTCAGTCACGTCCACCCAATCCCAAATTAATTCCTCAGTTACATCCACCCAATCACAAATTAATTCCTGCCACGTCCACCCAATCCCAAATTAATTCCTCAGTCATGTCCACCCAATCCCAAACTAATTCCTCAGTTACCTCCACCCAATCCCAAATTAATTCCTCAGTTACCTCCAACCAATCCCAATTTTATTCCTCAGTCACATCCACCAATCCCAAATAAATTCCTGTCACGTCCACCCAATCCCAAATTAGTTCCTCAGTCACGTCCACCCAATCCCAAATTAATTCTTCAGTTACCTCCACACAATCCCAAATTAATTCCTCAGTCACGTCAACCCAATCCCAAATTAATTCCTGTCACGTCCACCCAATCCCAAATTAATTCCTCAGTCACCTCTACCCAATCCCAAATTAATTCCTCAGTCACCTCCACCCAATCCCAAATTAATTCCTCAGTCACATTCACCCAATCCCAAATTAATTCCTCAGTCACCTCCACCCAATCCCAAATTCCTCAGTCACGTCCACCCAATCCCAAATTAATTCCTCAGTCACCTCCACCCAATCCCAAATTAATTCCTCAGTTACCTCCACCCAATCACAAATTAATTCCTCAGTCACCTCCACCCAATCCCAAATTAATTCCTGAGTCACCTCCACCCAATCCCAAACTAATTCCTCAGTTACCTCCACCCAATCCCAAATTAATTCCTCAGTTACCTCCAACCAATCCCAATTTTATTCCTCAGTCACATCCACCAATCCCAAATTAATTCCTGTCACGTCCACCCAATCCCAAATTAATTCCTCAGTCACGTGCACCCAATCCCAAATTAATTCTTCAGTTACCTCCACACAATCCCAAATTAATTCCTCAGTCACGTCCACCCAATCCCAAATTAATTCCTCAGTCACCTCTACCCAATCCCAAATTAATTCCTCAGTCACCTCCACCCAATGCCAAATTAATTCCTCAGTCACCTTCACCCAATCCCAAATTAATTCCTCAGTCACCTCCACCCAATCCCAAATTCCTCAGTCACGTCCACCCAATCCCAAATTAATTCCTCAGTCACGTCCAGCCAATCCCAAATTAATTCCTCAGTTACCTCCACCTAATCCCAAATTAATTCCTGTCAGGTCCACTGAATCCCAAATTAATTCCTCAGTCACGTCCACCCAATCCCAAATTAATTCCTCAGTTACCTCCACCCAATCCCAAATTAATACCTCAGTCACGTCCACCCATTCCCAAATTAATTCCTCAGTCACGTCCACCCAATCCCAAATTAATTCTTCAGTTACCTCCACCCAATCCCAAATTAATTCCTGTCACGTCCACCCAATCCCAAATTAATTCCTCAGTCACCTCCACCCAATCCCAAATTAATTCCTCAGTTACCTCCACCCAAACCAAAATTAATTCCTGCCATGTCCACCCAATCCCAAATTAATTCCTCAGTCATGTCCACCCAATCCCAAATTAATTCCTCAGTCACGTCCACCCAATCGCAAATTAATTCCTCAGTCATGTCCACCCAATCCCAAATTAATTCCTCAGTTACCTCCACCCAATCCCAAATTATTTCCTGTCATGTCCACTCAATCCCAAATTAATTCCTCAGTTACCTCCACCCATTCCCAAATTAATTTCTCAGTCACCTCTACCCAATCCTAAATTAATTCCTCAGTTACCTCCACCCAATCCCAAATTAATTCCTCAGTCACCTCCACCCAATCCCAAACTTATTCCTCAGTTACCTCCACCCAATCCCAAATTAATTCCTCAGTCACATTCACCAATCCCAAATTAATTCCTGTCACGTCCACCCAATCCCAAATTAATTCTTCAGTTACCTTCACACAATTCCAAATTAATTCCTCAGTCACGTCCACCCAATCCCAAATTAATTCCTCAGTCACCTCCACCCAATCCCAAATTAATTCCTCAGTTACCTCCACCCAATCCCAGATTAATTCCTGTCACGTCCACCCAATCCCAAATTAATTCCTCAGTCCCCTCCACCCAATCCCAAATTAATTCCTCAGTCACCTCTACCCAATCCCAAATGAATTCCTCAGTTACCTCCACCCAATCCCAAATTAATTCCTGTCACGTCCACCCAATCCCAAATTAATTCCTCAGTCACCTCCACCCAATCCCAAATTAATTCCTCAGTCACCTCTACCCATCCCAAATTAATTCCTCAGTCACCTCTATCCAATCCCAAATTAATTCCTCAATCACGTCCACCCAATCCCAAATTAATTCTTCAGTCACCTCCACCCAATCCCAAACTTATTCCTCAGTCACCTCCACCCAATCCCAAATTAATTCCTCAGTCACATTCACCCAATCCCAAATTAATTCCTCAGTCACCTCCACCCAATCCCAAATTCCTCAGTCACGTCCACCCAATCCCAAATTAATTCCTCAGTCACCTCCACCCAATCCCAAATTAATTCCTCAGTTACCTCCACCCAATCACAAATTAATTCCTCAGTCACCTCCACCCAATCCGAAATTAATTCCTCAGTCACCTCCACCCAATCCCAAACTAATTCCTCAGTTACCTCCACCCAATCCCAAATTAATTCCTCAGTTACCTCCAACCAATCCCAATTTTATTCCTCAGTCACATCCACCAATCCCAAATTAATTCCTGTCACGTCCACCCAATCCCAAATTAATTCCTCAGTCACGTGCACCCAATCCCAAATTAATTCTTCAGTTACCTCCACACAATCCCAAATTAATTCCTCAGTCACGTCAACCCAATCCCAAATTAATTCCTGTCACGTCCACCCAATCCCAAATTAATTCCTCAGTCACCTCTACCCAATCCCAAATTAATTCCTCAGTCACCTCCACCCAATGCCAAATTAATTCCTCAGTCACCTTCACCCAATCCCAAATTAATTCCTCAGTCACCTCCACCCAATCCCAAATTCCTCAGTCACGTCCACCCAATCCCAAATTAATTCCTCAGTCACGTCCAGCCAATCCCAAATTAATTCCTCAGTTACCTCCACCCAATCCCAAATTAATTCCTGTCAGGTCCACTGAATCCCAAATTAATTCCTCAGTCACGTCCACCCAATCCCAAATTAATTCCTCAGTCACCTCTACCCAATCCCAAATTAATTCCTGTCACGTCCACTGAATCCCAAATTAATTCCTCAGTCACGTCCACCCAATCCCAAATTAATTCCTCAGTTACCTCCACCCAATCCCAAATTAATACCTCAGTCACGTCCACCCATTCCCAAATTAATTCCTCAGTCACGTCCACCCAATCCCAAATTAATTCTTCAGTTACCTCCACCCAATCCCAAATTAATTCCTGTCACGTCCACCCAATCCCAAATTAATTCCTCAGTCACCTCCACCCAATCCCAAATTAATTCCTCAGTTACCTCCACCCAAACCAAAATTAATTCCTGCCATGTCCACCCAATCCCAAATTAATTCCTCAGTCATGTCCACCGAATCCCAAATTAATTCCTCAGTCACGTCCACCCAATCGCAAATTAATTCCTCAGTCATGTCCACCCAATCCCAAATTAATTCCTCAGTTACCTCCACCCAATCCCAAATTATTTCCTGTCATGTCCACTCAATCCCAAATTAATTCCTCAGTTACCTCCACCCATTCCCAAATTAATTTCTCAGTCACCTCTACCCAATCCTAAATTAATTCCTCAGTTACCTCCACCCAATCCCAAATTAATTCCTCAGTCACCTCCACCCAATCCCAAACTTATTCCTCAGTTACCTCCACCCAATCCCAAATTAATTCCTCAGTCACATTCACCAATCCCAAATTAATTCCTGTCACGTCCACCCAATCCCAAATTAATTCTTCAGTTACCTTCACACAATTCCAAATTAATTCCTCAGTCACGTCCACCCAATCCCAAATTAATTCCTCAGTCACCTCCACCCAATCCCAAATTAATTCCTCAGTTACCTCCACCCAATCCCAAATTAATTCCTGTCACGTCCACCCAATCCCAAATTAATTCCTCAGTCCCCTCCACCCAATCCCAAATTAATTCCTCAGTCACCTCTACCCAATCCCAAATGAATTCCTCAGTTACCTCCACCCAATCCCAAATTAATTCCTGTCACGTCCACCCAATCCCAAATTAATTCCTGTCACCTCCACCCAATCCCAAATTAATTCCTCAGTCACCTCTACCCAATCCCAAATTAATTCCTCAGTCACCTCTATCCAATCCCAAATTAATTCCTCAATCACGTCCACCCAATCCCAAATTAATTCTTCAGTCACCTCCACCCAATCCCAAACTTATTCCTCAATTACCTCCACCCAATCCCAAATTAATTCCTCAGTCACATTCACCAATCTCAAATTAATTCCTGTCACGTCCACCCAATCACAAATTAATTCCTCAGTCACGTCCACCCAATCCCAAATTAATTCTTCAGTTACCTTCACACAATCCCAAATTAATTCCTGAGTCACGTCCACCCAATCCCAAATTAATTCCTGTCACGTCCACCCAATCCCAAATTAATTCCTCAGTCACCTCCACCCAATCCCAAATTAATTCCTCAGTCACCTCTACCCAATCCCAAATTAATTCCTCAGTCACCTCTATCCAATCCCAAATTAATTCCTCAATCACGTCCACTCAATCCCAAATTAATTCCTCAGTCACCTCTACCCAATCCCAAATTAATTCCTCAGTCACCTCCACCCAATCCCAAATTAATTCCTCAGTCACCTTCACCCAATCCCAAATTAATTCCTCAGTCACGTCCACCCAATCCCAAATTCCTCAGTCACGTCCACCCAATCCCAAATTAATTCCTCAGTCACGTCATCCCAATCCCAAATTAATTTCTCAGTTACCTCCACCCAATCCCAAATTAATTCCTGTCACGTCCACCGAATCCCAAAATAATTCCTCAGTCACCTCCACCCAATCCCAAATTAATTCCTCAGTTACCTCCACCCAATCCCAAATTAATTCCTGCCACGTCCACCCAATCCCAAATTAATTCCTCAGTCATGTCCACCCAATCCCAAATTAATTCCTCAGTCACCTCCACCCAATCCCAAACTAATTCCTGTTACCTCCACCCAATCCCAAATAAATTCCTCATTTACCTCCACCCATTCCCTTTTTAATTACTCAGTTACTTCCACCCAATCCCAAATTAATTCCTCAGTCACGTCCACCCAATCCCAAATTAATTCCTCAGTCACCTCTATCCAATCCCAAATTAATTCCTCAGTCACGTCCACCCAATCCCAAATTAATTCCTCAGTCACCTCCACCCAATCCCAAATTAATTCCTCAGTCACGTCCACCCATTCCCAAATTAATTCCTCAGTCACGTCCACCAATCCCAAATTAATTCTTCAGTTACCTCCACCCAATCCCAAATTAATTCCTGTCACGTCCACCTAATCCCAAATTAATTCCTCAGTCACCTCCACCAAATCCCAAATTAATTCCTCAGTTACCTCCACCCAAACCCAAATTAATTCCTGCCATGTCCACCCAATCCCAAATTAATTCCTCAGTCACGTCCACCCAATCCCAAATTAATTCCTCAGTTACCTCCACCCAATCCCAAATTATTTCCCGTCATGTCCACTCAATCCCAAATTAATTCCTCAGTTACCTCCACCCATTCCCAAATTAATTCCTCAGTCACCTCTACCCAATCCTAAATTAATTCCTCAGTCACCTCCACCCAATCCCAAATTAATTCCTCAGTCACCTCCACCCAATCCCAAACTAATTCCTCATTTACCTCCACCCAATCCCAAATTAATTCCTCAGTCACATCCACCAATCCCTAATTAATTCCTGTCACGTCCACCCAATCGCAAATTAATTCCTCAGTCACGTCCACCCAATCCCAAATTAATTCTTCAGTTGCCTTCACACAATCCCAAGTTAATTCCTCAGTCACGTCCACCCAATCCCAAATTAATTCCTCAGTCACCTCTACCCAATCCCAAATTAATTCCTCAGTTACCTCCACCCAATCCCAAATTAATTCCTGTCACGTCCACCCAATCCCAAATTAATTCCTCCGTCACCTCCACCCAATCCCAAATTAATTCCTCAGTCACCTCTACCCAATCCCAAATTAATTCCTCAGTTACCTCCATCCAATCCCAAATTAATTCCTGTCACGTCCACCCAATCCCAAATTAATTCCTCAGTCACCTCCACCCAATCCCAAATTAATTCCTCAGTCACCTCTACCCAATCCCAAATTAATTCCTGTTACCTCCATCCAATCCCAAATTAATTCCTGTCACGTCCACCCATTCCCAATTTAATTCCTCAGTCACCTCTACCCAATCCCAAATTAATGACTCAGTCACCTCCACCCAATCCCAAATTAATTCCTCAGTCACCTCCACCCAATCCCAAATTAATTCCTCAGTCACCTCTACCCGAACCCAAATTAATTCCTCAGTCACGTCCACCCAATCCCAAATTAATTCTTCAGTTACCTCCACCCATTCCCAAATTAATTCCACAGTCTCCTCTACCCAATCCTAAATTAATTCCTCAGTTACCTCCACCCAATCCCAAATTAATTCCTCAGTCACCTCCACCCAATCCCAAACTAATTCCTCAGTTACCTCCACCCAATCCCAAATTAATTCCTCAGTCACATCCACCAATCTCAAATTAATTCATGTCACGTCCACCCAATCCCAAATTAATTCTTCAGTTGCCTTCACACAATCCCAAATTAATTCCTCAGTCACGTCCACCCAATCCCAAATTAATTCCTCAGTCACCTCTACCCAATCCCAAATTAATTCCTCAGTTACCTCCACCCAATCCCAAATTAATTCCTGTCACGTCCACCCAGTCCCAAATTAATTCCTCAGTCACCTCCACCCAATCCCAAATTAATTCCTCAGTCACCTTCACCCAATCCCAAATTAATTCCTCAGTCACGTCCACCCAATCCCAAATTCCTCAGTCACGTCCACCCAATCCCAAATTAATTCCTCAGTCACGTCATCCCAATCCCAAATTAATTTCTCAGTTACCTCCACCCAATCCCAAATTAATTCCTGTCACGTCCACCGAATCCCAAAATAATTCCTCAGTCACCTCCACCCAATCCCAAATTAATTCCTCAGTTACCTCCACCCAATCCCAAATTAATTCCTGCCACGTCCACCCAATCCCAAATTAATTCCTCAGTCATGTCCACCCAATCCCAAATTAATTCCTCAGTCACCTCCACCCAATCCCAAACTAATTCCTGTTACCTCCACCCAATCCCAAATAAATTCCTCATTTACCTCCACCCATTCCCTTTTTAATTACTCAGTTACTTCCACCCAATCCCAAATTAATTCCTCAGTCACGTCCACCCAATCCCAAATTAATTCCTCAGTCACCTCTATCCAATCCCAAATTAATTCCTCAGTCACGTCCACCCAATCCCAAATTAATTCCTCAGTCACCTCCACCCAATCCCAAATTAATTCCTCAGTCACGTCCACCCATTCCCAAATTAATTCCTCAGTCACGTCCACCAATCCCAAATTAATTCTTCAGTTACCTCCACCCAATCCCAAATTAATTCCTGTCACGTCCACCTAATCCCAAATTAATTCCTCAGTCACCTCCACCAAATCCCAAATTAATTCCTCAGTTACCTCCACCCAAACCCAAATTAATTCCTGCCATGTCCACCCAATCCCAAATTAATTCCTCAGTCACGTCCACCCAATCCCAAATTAATTCCTCAGTTACCTCCACCCAATCCCAAATTATTTCCCGTCATGTCCACTCAATCCCAAATTAATTCCTCAGTTACCTCCACCCATTCCCAAATTAATTCCTCAGTCACCTCTACCCAATCCTAAATTAATTCCTCAGTCACCTCCACCCAATCCCAAATTAATTCCTCAGTCACCTCCACCCAATCCCAAACTAATTCCTCATTTACCTCCACCCAA